>NC_084900.1:4058202-4331029 GCF_949316345.1 Pungitius pungitius | reverse complement strand
GAAAATAAATTCGCAAACCGCCAGCGTGCCGCCGACAGACCGCGGGGGCGAGGAGGAGGAGGAGGAGGAGTACGAGGAGGACCGGATGAAAGTCCGCAGCGGATTCTTTCCCTTTGTTTTTGTTTTGTTTTGTTCCATTCTAAAGCTTTGGAAGCGGTGAAGGCACACGGCGAGGCTCCCTCAGAAGGAAATGAGCATGTTTGAAGAAGGGAGAGCGCTCTGATATCACGGCGCGTTGTTGCCGCTGAGCATTGAGCTTCCTGAAGTGGGGGGGAAAAAAGAAAGATGCCGTGCAGCGGGTCTGTGCTGGAGTTCAGTAATGTCTATTTCAGGTGCCTGTCTGGCTGCAGATGGGGGGGGGCAGGGGGGTTTCGATAGATAAAAGTGTCTTCTCAGAGTGCTTGGAACAGAGCGGCTTTAGAAGCTCTTTTCCTCCTCGCTTTAAGGGATCACATGGACACACAAAACGAAAACCACGTTCCCAGTCGCTTGGATTCCCCCCCCCCCTCGGACCGAATGTTTTTTTTTCTCCCACGACAACACAACCATATAAAGATGGAATTCCTCAGAAGTCTGGACCGCTTTTCGTCCATCACGTTTTCCGGGGGTAATCGAGTCCAGACCCCTGAAGCTCCTCCGTCCACCCCGGGGGTCAGGGAGCTCACACGAGACTCCCGGACGCCGCTCGGGATTCGGTTGGTTGGTAAAATGTGCGAAAGAAAAATAAACATGGAGAAAGTTGAGTCATGGTGCTCAGAACCTCGGAGCGCTACATTTACCCACAATGCAACGCAGCCTAGCCTGCCCGCGAGCCTGCTCCTCGCCTCGCGTACGTCACACTGCACTGCTACGACACGCAGCTTGGGACGCAGCACCCACGATGACGTCACGATGACGTCATCGTGACATCATCCCACCTCTCCAAAGAACACAATATAAAGTTTACTCTCAATGCCCTCAACAGAGCCTTTAAACATCTTTACTTTAGCTTGAGCTTGAGCTAGCAAAGTCACTTCCCCTGTTCCAAGTAGTGCCCCAAATTATCTTCTGGCATGAAAAATAAAAAAGCAACAGAATATTCAAAAGGAATCCTTTGCACCAATCAGACGTGAGCTGCCAGCGCGCCGAAAACAAACCACGGCCCTGCTGCCGATGCGCCTGAGCGGCCCTTTTTCGGACACTGACCTGATATGAAGGATCCGGGCGGCATGTGACTGTAGTTGGCGCCCCCCATGAGCAGGGCGCCCGGGGACGCGGGGGTGAAGGGCGCTCCGTAGTTGTGAGGCGTGGCGTAGGGTCCCGCCGGTATGGGCTGCACGGAGGGAGAGAAGTTGTTTGTTTTTAATCTGCTGACTAAAACAAGCTGAGAGTGACGCCGCCGCGTTCTCATTGGCCGACCTCCCGAAACGCGGCAGCAGCTCAGACCGGTTTCATCCGAGTGTAAGGTAAGAGTGTAAGGGATTTTATTAAAAAGCGGGGTGGGGGGGGGGGGGGGCGGGCCCTCTGACCGGGGGGGTGTGCGTCTCGGTGCCCTTGCTGGCCAGGCGGCTGAGGATGCTCCTCTCGGACATCTGCAGGCGGCCGGCGATGGGCGGGACTCTGGACAGCGTGGCCGGCAGCCGCGTCACGTCGGCCTTCATGTCGCTCAGCAGCTCCTCCAGCTGGTTCAGCACTGCAACGCCAACAGAGACACACACCTGTGACCCACGTTCCCCCCCTCTGAGTCGCAGCGCAGGGTACGATTTCAGTCCCACGACGCATCTCTTTACCCCATCTCCCCTGACCTTTGTGCAGGACGGCGTTGGCCGGCTTGTTGCCCGCCAGCGACTCCTTGCTGAGGTGCTGGTGGGACTCGGCGAGGCACTCCAGCTCCGTGAAGCGCGCGTTGAGCGCCATGGCCGGGTGGCCGGGGTCCTGGGTCATGTTCAGGTAGGCGGCCCGGCGCAGCTGCTCCTCGATCACCAGCGCCTGCTCCAGCAGCTGCAGGGGGAAGGAGGGAAGGGGGAGCAGGGGGGGGGGGGGGGGGGGGGGGGGGGGGGGTTGTCCAAACGGGTCTGTATTACACAGGACCTTTTTTGGAGCCTCTTTTAGGAATCGGGCAACAAATGTGTCTCAATTTTAACGATAAATGGGAGAAGCTCAGTTGCATCTTGGGATGCCGCTGCCTTTTTTTTTTTTTTTTCCAGTGTTGAGACGGGACTCAAATCTGCTTCCAGTTAGTGTCGAGTATCAAGGCCCGGCGTCGGAAACAACCTTTCAAAATGTGCGGACGTATCAGTTTTTCCCTTACAAACAGGGTGAATTCATGAAGTACCTTCGTCTGCAGTGAGTTATAAACAGTGAAAACAGATGCGATAACATATTTGAGATATGACCATCACAGCAGACGGGTACATAAAGGTACGTCACGCGAGAGCTCGTAGAATCTAATTTAATATTTAACAAAGAAGATCCTAAAAATATGTATATATTTATACACATCTGGAGATTTTCTGTGAATGAACACATTTTTAGATGGAATTCACCCACATTTCTCATCAAAGGGAAACTAAAAAGAGTTTTTAACCTTTTTTTGGGCTTATTAGTCTAAAACTCTTGAATCTATTTGCACCCTCCTCCCTGTGGTATTGCGTAATACATCGAGCATCACACAGTGATTCAGTTGTGGTTCCGTGTTTTTCGGCAAAAAACAAAAGTTTGTTACGCAACTAATAAAAATATTCTAAAAAGAGGAAATTGGTATTAGTGAGTATTTTGTGGCGTCTCGATGACATGATTTACCCTTGAAAAACGCTTTAGCAAGAGCGATAACGGTAAAAGTATTAAGTCAGAGATAAAGAAAATGAGGATGTTGAGGGCAGGATCTGAAACATGTGAGTTGCCGAAAAACAGGATAGGAGCTCCTCCAGAAATGCATGGGTCAGCGGTACCGTGGAGCCGATATGTGGGTCTAGAGGCATCTGTCAGCCTGACCATCAAACGCGTCAGGTGACCAAGAGACACCGCGGAATGTTGCTGCAGTGCTTTGCTTGCTTGGAAGTAGGGGTTTGGCACCGAAAAAAAAACACTTGGATTCACTCAAATTCATTTAAAATAGCATGCCAATACATTAATGAGAAGGTTAAAAACCTGCAGGACATTATGAAACATCTGAAATGTCTTCCTGCTTCCTTGATATTCTGCCAACAAGCTTTTTAAGAATGTTTGATAAATGGTAAACGTCTCTTCTCTCAGGTGTCCACCTATAGGCGCTGAAAACTGCTCGTTTTTCAGCAAAAAGCATTGAAAAAAAAAACGTCTTGGCAAGAGAACTGTGCCCGATGTCCTCAAGAACGCGTTCCTGACCGGACCACATCACCGGGAGTGCTCTTCTTAAGGTCCTCAGCAACATCCACTTAGAACCCAGACAATGAAGGTCGGCCTCAGTATTAATGGATCTGAGTGCTGTATTTGACACAGTCAACCACAACAATTTACTGGACTGACTGGAACACTGGGCGGGACGTCCTGGAACAGCACTAAGCTGGTTTGAATCACACTTGGAAGAACAGGGACTACTTTGTGTCCACGAGTAGCAACACGTCTGAGCGGACAAACACGACCCCCGGAGCTCCTCAGGGCTCCGTTCTGGGGCCCTTTCTGTTCGCCATCGACACGCTTCCACTGGCTCATGGAAAACGACAAAATAAGCTGCCGCAGTTGCGCAGAGGAATGCCAAATATCCCACAATGCATTGTCCAAAGTAGTGTCCAACCGATGGTCACGAAACAGTATGCACAGACGGACGAGAGGAGAGAGAGCAACTCAAGACAAACCCAGCGGGCCAAAAAGCACTCTGTGTTTATTTATCTGGGAGAATATGCTCATTATTCCTACGCTGACAAGGGCGAGAAAAAAAAAATGCATGTATGTATTTATAAAGGATCAGCCAATGTTTATCAGCCAAGTCTTAATTACATGTCAGTAATGACATAATAATCAGCGCAGGGAAAATGACCCCAGACTGGTGTCCCGAGGTGCTTTCTGCTCTTTTGGCTGAGCGCTGAGTGGGAAGAAGAGTGGGATCGCATCGCACCAGCGCTGAGGTCTTTGCAACCGGCCCCGTCTGCCAAAGAATTTACTTAAAAATACTTCTGGTTGGTTTACGAAGCACTGAGCCAGAAAAAACATTTCAGATCTCCTACCACATTATGAACCGTCCATTTAGGACCCGCGCAGCAGCGGCCTTTTAGTAAAAATCAAGTAATTGTCCTTTTTCTTGCGCCTGTGACCTTCTCATTACGTCTCTCTAACGTTTGAATTGTGCTGATTTACCTTGAAGCGTCGGGCCAGGAACTTGTTCTTCATCTCCAGGAAGTTGCCTTTGTTCGCCTGCGACCTGAACGGCTCGTTGACGATGGCGAACTGGGGGTCGTTCTGGATGTCCTGCCACCGGGCGTAACCGTGACTGGCACAGCGGAGAGGGGGGGAGGGGGGTCAAGGAACACTTTTGGGGGGGGGTCGAGAGACGGCGCCAAGCAGCTCCGCGGGGTCAAAGCATCGGTGAAGCTCAACGGGGGGGGGGGGGGCGTGCCATTAGCAAACAATGGCAAGCGGCTAACTGTCCAAAAAAAAAAAAAGGCCCATTTAATAGCCTGAGGTCGTTAACTGTAGAGTTTATGTTTTTGTTTGGGTTAACCTTTGGCTTCATGCTGTAGATCATTAATGAGAGTCAACATTTGCTTAATGCTTTCCCAAACAGAAATTGGGAGAAAAAAAAGGACATTATTTATCCTCGGGGGGGCTATTTTAAACCAGCGAGGCTGCTGCTTTTTTGCAGTCGGGCCTTCATCCCGAAAGCGAAGCAACAGACGCCGGAGCGTTAGCGACCTGAACCCTCGGAAAAGAAAGCAAAAGCCGCGGCCAAGCGGTTTAAAACGATTCCCGCGAGCTGAGCGTTGATATTTGAGGGCGATTAACTACATTTGGTCTCGTCTTGAACATGAAAACTGAAAAAGAAGAAAAAAAAGAAAAGAAAAGAGGCTTCGGGCGACTTCTGAAACAAAGCGCTTCGCTTCCTTGCTCTCTCGCTCTCACCATTAGCTTCCAGGGCAAATGAAGCAACCATGTGGGCCCCCCTGCGTTGGCAGACGCAGTTTATGGGTTTTACCGCCTTGTTTAACTCATCGCGCTTGTAGAAAAACAAGGCCGGGAGGGGGGGGGGGGGGTCATCGCTCGGGTCAAAATCAAAGGATACATCACGATTCCCGCCAGCAGCCAGAAGTCGTGGCGGCGGTGCCAAATCTCGTTCATCTTCCCGGAGGAGATGGCGGCCCGCTCCTCGTTCTGCCACAGGGTGTGCAGCTCTGCGGGGGGAAGCCAACGCAAACACGTAAACACCCAAGGCCCGGTCTCAAAGATGGCGGCCGGGCTGGCCAAGGTATCTGGAAACTTACATTGCATACATTTTTTTTTTAAATAATCCTAAACCTGAGCTGTTAAAATAGGTGTCATTTCTTGAACCCTCTGGGATGTGAATGCTGATGCGGGTTCGGGTTCGGTACTGACCGGTGAAGCCGCCGTCGGCGATGTTGAACATGAAGCGAGGCCGCTCGGCGGGAGGCCGCGCCGCGCTGCCCTTGGGCGCGGCGGCGTCCTCTCTGGCCGCCCTGGCTTCTCTCCCGGCGTCCCTCTCACCTTTGACCTCCTCTGTGAAACCCGAGAAAAGACAAAAGGCAAAGTCACCTCAGGGTTGCACTCAGAGAGCGGGCCCGCCCGCCCGCCCGCCCGCGTGTGTGGCGTCGGCGCCGCCACCTTTCTTCACGTCCTTGGCCTCCGTCGCTTCAGCCGCCGCCTCCTCCTCCCGCGCCTCCTTTTCCTTCTCCTCCCCCGTCTTCTCTCCTTCTCGGCGGAAAACATGCATCACGTTAGCAAACCTGCTTTTCGGAACATTCCGGGTTTCTTCCTTTTTTCCCTGTTTTCGGACCTGATTTCTCTTCTTGGACGTGTGGCGTCGCCTCGTCTTCGCTCTCCTCGCCCGCTTTTTTCCTCTCCGTCGTGGCGGCGCCGCCCGTTTCTTTCCTCTCGACCTCTCTCGGGTCGCCGTCCTCTTTGCCTATGTTCCTTTGAGCAGGGGACACATTTTGCGCCGCGTCCTTCGTCGCAGAGCAGAGCTGTAACGAAGCAGGATGTGCAGCGCTTAATGAGCTTTTTGGTCAAATCTTTAAATGTCAGTTCTTAAAGTAACAAACTGAATCGGATTATTATTAAGCAGTATATTCTGCTAATAAAGTTTATGGAGCATGTGTTTTGTATTTGTGTTTTATTAAAAACGGGCCCCATTGATGACTTTGTATGTTGTAGTCTTTTTTTGCTATTTGTTCCATATCCTTAATATTTTCCAGAGCGCTCTGTAGTGGTTTCTTAATGATATCAAAACGCCGCTGTGATTCCACTGAAAGCATAAATTACCGTCTGCGCCCTTGTGTTTCTGTACGAAACTGAACAGAATTTGGAAGAAAAGGAAAATAAAATAATGAGAGCACGAGAGCACACTTTGTATTAAAACTCATGCTGAAAATTGGTAACACCTGAATGACTTTTTACTACTCAATCGATATGAACACGGGAAGAACCAATGCACTAATGGGGGCCACGGGGGCGTGGAGGAGTCCCACCTCCTCGGGGGCCGCCGGCCCGTCGCCGTCCTCCTCGCTCCCCTCGTCCTTCTCCTTCGCCCTCTCCCCGTCGGCTCGGCCCTCGCTCTCCTCCTTGTCCTCCTCCCTCCCGTTCCTCTCCGGCCTGTCCAACGGCGCCGGGGTGGCTGCGCACAACAAGACACACAAACTTCATCTGCCGTCCCTTTGCACGGGGGCGCCCCCTGCTGGAGTGGGGGAGGGGGGGGTTCGGGTTACCTGGCTCCGAGGTGCAGGGCGTGTTGCTGTAGCTGGCCTCGGAGGTGGGCGTGGTGGTCTTCACGGCGGGGGACGAGGCCCTGGAGGAGGACTTGTCCGGGGCGACCTCGGGCTTGAGCTCCGGGAGGCTCCAGCGCCCGTTGATGTGCTCAAACTCCTGGATCTGGAGGGGGATAGCACCACCGGGTTTAAGACCCGCCGCCCGCACGCCCCGCTCGCCTGGCAGTGGATCACACAACACCCCCCCCCCCCCCCCCCCCCTCCCCACTCCACCCTCACCACCCCCCCCACGGGCGCAGATAGAGGACCGGGATGTGAGCGCGTAAACTGGATTTACGATGTTTGGTTTTAATTTATGTCGGGCAAACTGGAAAAAAAATAAACATGTGACTAAAGACCCGTTTGTCGACACCCTGCTGACTGTTTACTAGAAGCACGCCGTGTTTTTGCGACTATTTATTGTTTCAGCAAATAGCTGTTAAATGCTTTGACTTTCTGTAATTATCCCTCACCATAAAACACAGCTCATTGTTCGCAGCGAGGGGGGGGGGGGGGCGCCATGCCATTCCAGCACTGGATTCTAATTGCCCGCCTACAGATGCGAATGCAAATCCGCAGGAAATGCATTTATTTTCCCTAAAACCGCCGGATAAAACGGGTGCCACAAAATCCCCCCCCCCCCCCCCCCGACTTAAAGGCTCCGTTCGTCTGACCTTCTTCTTGACGAGGGACATGACGCCGATGCGCGTGAGGACCGGCTGGCGGCACAGGCCCTCCCTCGGCACGCCGTCGGCGAACGCCTCCGCCCCGTCGGACACCGGCTCGCACAGGTGCCGCATGAAGAGGGACACGTAAGCCCTGGGGGGGACGAGGAGACGAGAAAGAAAGAAGAAAAAAACACACGTGAGCAGAAGGCGCCGGATCGAAACGGATCGTAGACGGGTCGTAGACGGGTCGTAGACGGGTCGACTCGTTCTCGTTCCCTCACTTGAACTCCTTCTCGCTCTTGCCCCGGAGGTCTCTGACCAGCCACTGGGAGGAGAAAGCGTCCTGGGAGGGCATCCCCCAGCGCATCACTGCGTTCAGGAAGGCCTTGCGCTGGCGTGTGTTGAAGCCCAGCACCTGTCAGAGTCACGTGACATTTCACAGCGTAAATAGGGTGGGAGACGTGGAGCGAGAATGTGAGGACGCCCGCAGACATCCTTGTGCTTCTCAAACTGCCTTTTTGAGGCCTTTTTCCTTTTCTTTTCTTTTTTTTTTTTTTTATGCCTAACAATGTTAAAACAAACTGGCTTGTTCCATCACACACACGTCCAATACTATCAAGATGATGGATGATCTTGGAAGGCGCAGGGCTGCTGGAGAAGTAAAACCCCGGTTGTTGTTCACCAATTTGAGATTGTTATAAAAAAAAAATATCAAAGTCCAGCAGCAAGTCCAGTTCAGAACAAAGCTGACAGATCCCAGTAACGTCACAATAAAGCACACGAAAACCAAAGCAGAAGGAGCTTCTCAAACCTCCAGGTTGCCTCCCACTCGGGCCAGAAGAGGAGGCAGGGGCTTGTCCTTCTCGTTCCTCAACTGGCGACGGGAGTGCCTTCGACCTGGTAACCGGGGGCAACAGAAACACACAAGAGGGGTCGAGTTGTCTTAATCCGAAACCTCGGAAAGTCTTTGATCGATTTGGAGGCGGTCGGCGTTTTTTTTTTTTGGCCGATCTGACGCGTTCGACCCTGCCAGGCGACGAAATTCAAGACAGACCGCGTGTGGGTGTGTGCGCGTGTGTGTGTGTGTGTGTGTGTCACCCTGCGCACGCTTGTTTGTCTTTTGTGGACTCCTCACCTTCCGGCCGGTCGTCGAAGTCCTCGTCCTCCTCCTCGGAGCCCACCGAATACTCGGACTGGTTATCTGAAATGTCAGCATGCCACTCTGAAACAGCACACGGTGGTCGGTCAATAGGCCGGGCCCATTGCCCTCCCACTGTGCAAGTAGAGCAACCTCAGACACCCTAGGTCCTGCTCATCCTCACGATTCATTCCAAAAGAGAACATCCGTCCCCCCCCCCCCCTCCCCCCCACCCCACTCCAGCTGTCCCGCGGGTGGGTCCGTCCGTCCCTACCTTGGTCCTCCTGCGCCGCGTCGTTGTAGTTGACGGGCTTGCGGTTCCTCTTGCCTTTGCCCAGTTTGCTGGCCAGGTCCTCCTGCTGCTGCTCGTAGTGGTGCCGCAGCAGCTTCTCCCAGTAGTCCGGGTCCACGTTCTCCTCCTGCTTGATGATCTCCCGCTCCACCTCCTCGATCTGGGGCGACAGTGGGTTTCCCCCGTCAGTTGATTAGCCAAATAATCCCAAAGGGAATCTTTAAAAAAAAAAAAAAAACACCTTGTCCTCCTCCCGGACCATGTACTGGGCCACTTTGAAGGAGCTGAGGTACTCGTTCATGTTCTGGACGTCCGAGTCGTCGGTGGCGTCCTGGCTGCGGTCCAGCAGCCTCTCGATGGCCACGTTGTCGTAGTGGATCACGCTGCCCTCGTCCTCGACTTTGTCCCCCGAGCTGTTCTTCATGCCTGCCACGCACAGAAAAAAGGGGGGGGGGGGGATCACTTTTGCCTGTTCTATTCAACGAGGTGCAATCTTCACGCCAGACCCTCCTTCCTCACGTTCCAACTCGTCCTTGAAGAGCTCCTCCGTGCCGAACTTGAGGATGTCGTCCAGCTCCTGCTTGCTCATGGAGCCGGCCTTTGACCCCAGGCCCGGCCGGACCACCAGGTGGGTCAGCATCATCTTCCTCTTGGCCACCTCGGTGATGCGCTCCTCCACGCTGGCTCGCGTCACGAAGCGGTAGATCATCACCTTGTTGGCCTGCCCGATCCGGTGGGCCCGACTGAACGCCTGGAGAGAAGAAAAGACGCGCACGAGGTTTAGCGGAGGGCCGGGGGAGGGGGGGGGGGTGGGGGGGGGGGGTTTCCTCACCTGAATGTCGTTGTGAGGGTTCCAGTCCGAGTCGAAGATGACCACGGTGTCGGCGGTGGCCAGGTTGATGCCCAGGCCTCCCGCTCTGGTGGAGAGCAGGAAGCAGAACTGACAAGCGCCAGGAGCTGCAGGCGGGCGGAGGGACGCGGGGCCGTCAAACACGGGATGAACAGGTTTCCCTTCGGTTCAAAGTGAGGATTTGGGTTTTTGGGGGATTTCTCACCGTTGAAGCGGTCGATGGCCTCTTGCCTCAGCGCCCCGGTGACGCTTCCGTCGATTCTTTCGTACTTGTAGCCTTCGTGGTCGAGGAAATCTTCTAGTAGATCCAGCATCTTAGTCATCTGTAAACGGAGGGGACTATCTTCAAAGGGAGAGGGCCATCTAGCGCGCAGGTGCGTGTTTTTTTTTTTCTTCCTGTGCTTAAGAATCTTTTTGTGCCGTCCATGTGAGCGTGTACCTGTGAGAAGACCAACACTCGGTGGCCCTGGTCTTTTAGCTTCCTCAGCATCTTCTGCAACAGCGTCAGCTTCCCGGAGGCCTTGGTGAGAGCCGAGCCCTCGTAGGCGCCGTTTGAGGTTTTTTGGGCTTCCTACACACACACACACACACAGAGACACACACAGACAGACACGCACAGAAACCACGCCCGCCAAGGAACAAATTACATCTCAGATGTTACATCTTGAATTTACAACAATGACTCAAAAAGTACTACTGAAAGTCACCACTTGGTCGCGCTGTTCTGCAACTTCACAAAAGATCAAAGCAGATGGTTGGAAAGAAGTCTAATGTCTTTTTTCTGAGCGTGTGTGTGTGTGTGTGTGTTTGTGTGTGTGTTCTCACGATGGAGGCGACGGGGAAGAGGTAGGGGTGGTTGCAGCACTTCTTTAGGTCCATCATGATGTTGAGCAGGGACACCTGGTTTCCTCCACCTTTCGAGTTCAGAGCCTCAAAGTTCTTGGTCAGAATCAGCTTGTAGTATTTCCTGTATTTAAAAAACACATTTTGTTGTCAAATCGCATTCACGACAAAGACTAAAATAAACGCGTTTCAAAACGAGCGGTACTTCTGCATGGGGCTCAGCTCCACCCTGACGATCAGCTCGGTCTTGGAGGGCATGTTCTTGAAGACGTCGGCCTTCAGCCTCCGCAGCATGTGAGGCCCCAGCAGGTCGTGGAGCTTCTTGATCTGGTCCTCCTTGGAGATGTCGGCGAATTCTTCCAGGAAGCCTTCGAGGTTGCTGCACGGAGGATGGACTGGGTGAAGGACTGGTAATGGCTTTAATACTGGTAATACAGCCGGTAGAATTACTGTGTGACCATCAATGAATGAAGGAGTGTGTGTGTGTGTGTGTGTGTGTGAGGAGTCCTACTTGAAGCGGTTTGGTGTGAGGAAGTTGAGCAGGTGAAACAGCTCCTCCAGGTTGTTCTGGAGAGGAGTTCCAGTCAGCAGCAGCTTGTGGTCGATCTTGTAGTCGTTCAGACGCCGGAAAAACTGAAACGGCCGGTCAAACATTTCATATGTGTTTAAGGGTATTTTTTTTATATTTTTGCTCACTGGTTGTGAAGGCAGCACTACATCAGAAAATAAAAATAAAAAATACTACAATGTATTTTTCTGTACGTGATGCTTTCTTTAAATTATTTATTCCCATTTCACCACTAGAGGGTTTATTTTAAAAGAACTTGCACCGGACAAATGCCAAAATAATGTTAAAAATACAGTGTTGTCATTACATTGTTTGCCCACCAGAGAGCGCCGGAACGTTTGTTTTTCAACTGTCGAGCATCACGCGGCTCTTTGAAACACCCGTTTAAAGGCTCTCTGTCACAAATGCTGGATGGTAAATGTCTGCAATGGAACCGATTCCTCCGCGTACGCACGCACGTGGCTACGGTACCTTGGACTGGTTGTTCTTGAGGCGGTGGGCCTCGTCCACCACCAGACAGGCCCAGTCGATGGACTTGAGCGCCGTCTGGTCGATGGTCACCAGCTCGTAGGAGGTCAGCAGCACGTGGAATTTGATCGAAGCCTCTCTCTGCAGGAAGCGGAAGGTGTTGGACCAAAAACCAATTCCGAATTTTTCTCTCGATATATCAAATGAACCACAACGACCCCTCCCTCCCTCCCTCCTCACCCTCAGCTTGAAGGCCTTCTTCCCGCCTTTGACGGCCATCTCGTCGAAGGAGAACTCGTTCTCCCGGATGACGGCTCGGCTGTCCTTGTCCCCCGTGTACGTCACCACGTAGAAGTCGGGCGCCCACATCTCAAACTCCCTCTCCCAGTTGATGATGGTGGACAGCGGAGCGCTGACCAGGAACGGACCCTTGGTGTGGCCCTGAGAGGAGCGAGACGGTTCACGCGGCCTTTCGGCGAGAAGGGGGGGGGGGGGAGGAAGGAACGTTCCGGTACCTCTTTGAAGAGCGAGTAGAGGAAGACGATGGTCTGGATAGTCTTGCCGAGGCCCATCTCGTCCGCCAGGATGGTGTCCGTGCCCTGAGCCCAGGAGAACCGGAGCCAGTTGAGACCCTCCAGCTGGTACAGGTGCAACGTCCCCCCCGTCGACGTGACAAAGTCGGGCTGCTCGTCGTATTTAATGGTGGGCTGGACGGGACGAGAGGGGAGAAAGGTGGAGGGTAAGAAGCAGAAGAAGCCCCCGTGGGGGGGGGGGGGGGTTCCAGAAACCGCAGCGTCACTCACGTCAGTGACCGGCGAGGCGGGGGACTCCTCTTCGCCCTCCTGGTCCTTGCTCCTCATCCTCCTGGGTTTGTCCGGGTCCTCCTTCATTATTGCATCTCTGTTGGAGAGAAGGCCATCGGCGAGTCAGAAACCCCCCCCCTCCACCTCGGGCAGGCATTTTGTCTCCACGAGACGGTCCTACCTGTGTCTCCAGTAGTTGCCCTTGTAGACCGCAAAGTCGGGGATGTCCAGGTCATCTCGCTCCCAGGTGCACTGGTCGTAGGTCAGGTCTCTCCATTTGACCAGGTAGTGGTACGTGCCCTTCTTATCCACGCTGGCCCGGGACGGACACACACGGGCACAGAGTTGGAATGGTTGCACTTGGACCAAAAGGCTAAATCCATCTCCACGCGAGACGTGTCGGGTTCCCGGGTATAAATCACTGACGTTGGCTGATTGGATCATTTCATAAATCATTCACAGTCCACTCAGGACCTGAAGACGTATTGCTCGGCAGCATGGGTGGTAATAACAAGCTGACTTTTTTTGTGTTGTGTAGTGTTGAAGCTGGCTGAGGAGGGGCTGCTACTCGATCGTCCCCCCCCCCCCCCCCCGAGAACACAGGTCTATAAAGTGCTCTGACGGATGAAGCGAAGCAAAAGCAAGGCACGAGGCGATTTATATGGGCAGGTTAAACGGTGAGGCCAATCAAAAGCAAGACGAACACAGATCAAACAGCACAATGGATGAACCCATTTTAAAAAAGCAACTCAATTAACACGTTAAAAGGAAAATGCTACATAAGGGAAAAAGAAACATGGGAGCTGAGCTTGTTTTTTGCAGCCAACTGTCACTCACGTTTCCACCGTTGTCACATGACCCGATACCCAAAATACCATTGGTATTGAAACCGTATGGTTTGAAGTCACCTTCAGTACGGCAGGTGATCATTTAGTAAATGATGGTCCAATTGAACACAATGTTTTTTTTTACAAAAAGTCAGGTAAGCCCCGGCGCTCACCTGTGGTTGATGATGCGGTGGATCATCATCCACTCCGGCTTGATGCCATATCGGTAGTACTTGTCGTCCAGCGCGGCGTACTGGGGGTCCTTGGCCCTCCTCTTCTCGCTCTTGCCCGCCCCGTTCTCGTCCTCGGCGCCCGACCCGTAATCCAGGCTGGGGGGCTCGTCCATGTCCGTCTTCCTCTGGTAGTTTCTGTACATCACAGAGTGGAAGATCTCAAGCTGGAAGAAGGAAAAAGGGACAGAAACGCAAAATCATTTTTTTATTTTTCAAATTGACTCGCGTTGAGAGGGGGGTAGGGGGAGGGGGGGGGGGGGGGGGGCACTTTGCATCCGTCGATCCGCTTCCCTTCTGACCTGCAGCTCAGTGATCCAGGTGCAGTGCCAGTAGGACTGCCCCGTCAACTTGACAAAGAACTCCCTCTCGGCCCTGCCCTTCATGGGTGGCGGCGGCGGGTCGTCGGGCGCGGCGTCTGGGGCGGGGGGGACGGGGATGGGCGGCGGAGGGTCGCCCCATCGCCAGTGGAGGATCTTCTGGACTCGCCCTTTGATCAGCTGACACTGGGAGGGGGGGGGGGAGAAGACTCTGGTGTTTATTATCTCCGAACCTTGACAGCGAGTCAATTTTTTCTTTCTTTTTTCGGACGCAACGTATTAAAAGCGATACAAATGGAGACTTTTAAAGGGGAACCTGGGGAGGCGCAAATCTTTAGTTAGTTATTTTGAGATACACTGAACGTTTGAACCTAAAAATTCCTCAAAGTGCCGTCGCGTTTTCGTCAAACACAATGCTACACCATCAGTCCCGCGAGTTGGTCTGACGTCCTCCCGCACCTCGTGGTGGTTTGTGAACCCGGGGGCGGGCGTTTTTTTGGGGGGGGGCGGCGCTCCACTCACCGTGCAGCGGGGGCACAGCCACTCGCCGTTGGGGATCTCGGGCAGCGGCGGGTTCAGGCAGTGGATGTGGTAGGAGGAGGTGCAGGCGTCGCAGCACAGCAGCTCGCCGCCGTCCTTGCACACGCGGCAGAACTCCATGTGGTCGTCGTCCTCGTCCTCCGCCCCGGCGGCGACCTCGGACGCCCCCCTGTCCTCGGCCTCCTCCTCGAAGTCCTCGAAGTCCTCGTCCTTCGCTTCCCACTGGATTCCCTCTTTCTCCTGGCAGAGAAGGGACGGGAGTGAGAAAAAAAAAAAAAAAAAACACCCGACGCCATGCAAAAAGCGGGCGCGTGGTACTCACGCAGTGCGGGCAGCTCCACTTCCCCTCGGGGGCCTTCTCCAGCTCGGGCTCCAGGCAGACCAGGTGGTAAGCGCGGGGGCAGGTGTCGCACAGGATGATCTCGCCGCCCTGCTGACACACCTCGCAGAAGTCCTGGTGATCCGTCTCGTAGCCGTCCGCCTCGTCCTCGCCCGCCACTGGAGGCGGAGACGGGCGCAGGGAGACAGAAGCGTGCGCGCGTGACAATGCGTCGCTTCCGGCGTGCTGTGCGATTCGCGACCCCGGCGCGGCGGCGCTCGTACTTGCGTTCTTCTTCCTCTTCTTCTTGGCGGGGCGCCCGCGCTTGTTCTTGTTGGCGCGCCCGGAGCCGTCGGAGCGGACGGAGGAGCTGTGGACGCTGGAGTCCTCCTGCTCGGACTCGTCCTCGTCCACGTCCTCGCTCTGACGAGGGGGGACGAGAAGACGGAAAGCGGTGAGCGCCGAGTCGCCGCGACGACAGGAGCCGGCGGAGCCCGCGGCGTACTCACCGAGCAGCTCTTCTTCCTCTTGGCGCCGATGGGTGACAGCTTGATGCGAATGGGCGCCATCTTTTTAGCCTTGGCGCCCGCGGCCTTTTTCTTCTCCGGGACCCGAGAGGCTTTGCTGCGCTTCTTAAAGCCGGGGCCTGGGGAAAGAGAGGAGAGGTCACGTGATCCATTTGTCACGCGGCAACGACAGAGGGGGGGGGGGGGGGGAACCGGATCGGTCGCACTGAAGACACCTTTGCCCTCTTTCGTCTTGGCCTTTCTGATCGGCGGTGGAGGAGGAGGAGGCGGCGGCGGGGGGGGGCGGCGGCGGCGTCGGGGGGGGCGGGGCCGGCTCGGGCAAGGCGTTGGCGGCGGAGACCTGCTCGGCGACGGCGATGGCGGCGGCGGCTGCGGCCGCCGCCACGGCGGCGGCGTTGCCCTTGAAGGGGTTGTTGGAGCTGAACTCCCTCCACTTGGCCCCGAGGATGGTCATCATCTTGGACATGGGGATCTTGGGATTCTTCCTCGCGATCATCGGCCTGCGAAGGGAGAGGGTTTCCCCCCTGATTCTATGAGCTAATGCACCTTTCTGTTGTACACACAGGTCCTATTGTGCATGCGTTATTTAAAGGAACAGCGCACCGGAGAAAGTAGAGCTAAAAGACAAGAACACTCTTTTTGCAGGATGTCACCAGATCATTTGAATGCAACTCACTTTTTCTGTAAGTCGCCATGTTTTCTGATTCTAATCAACCAACTAAAAACCAACATCCAATCACTACCCCCCCCCCCCCCCGCTTAATTCAACCCATATTTTCGGGCACCTTGTGAACTGGCTGAAGGCTTTGTAGTTGGTGAGTTCCCTGTAGTCTTCCTCCGTGAAGGTATGATCAACATCCTCCAGACCCCAATCCTTCGCCAGCTGCGCCGACGTCTTCTGCTCTATTGGCTGCTGAGGGGAAAAAAAAAAAAAAAAATCCAACACCAATCAGAACGGAGAGATAACGGACTGGTCGAGGATTAGGATTGTTCTCTACCTTGATCGTTTCCTCCTGGCTGCTGTCTCGGTCCCCGTCTACTTTTTTCTTCTTCTTGGTCTTCTTCTCCTTCCTTTCTTTATGTTTCTTCTTCTTCTTCTTCTCACCGGACCCATAGTCGCTGGGCACGCTGTCCGAGTTGTCGCCGTAGTCCCTTTCTCTGTCCGAGTCTCGCTCTACATCGCTGGCCTGCAGAGAAGACCCACAGGCGGAAGATGTCATTTCATTAAAAAAAAAGCGAACTCAAGAGAAGACAAAAGCGTGAGAAACTTACAATCTTCTTGCGTTTTCTCGCTTTGACCGGTTTCCCCTCTTTGTCTTTCTTCTTTGTGTCCTTCTTCTTCTTCGGTCGCCCTTTCTTCTTGCACGGGACGTCTGGTGTCACCGCCTCTCCGTCTGGGACCAAAGAGGCGAGACGGCTATTACAAACAGATGAGCACTGGCCTTCTCAACAACCCTCAGCTAATCCCCCTGAAGCTGAACATAATTACACACAACAAAAGCTGCATGACCTCTGACCCCGTCTGAATTGGTACACACGCTTAATTAGATGCAGTTTGTTTGATCGCTGTTTAGTCGATCTGACAGCTTCCCCGGATAATTGGTTTATTGGCCAGAGAGAAGGTGTGACCAGCACCTTTCTCTTGTAAAACAAAGCTGGAATCTAATCTTTAACTGATTGGTAAAAAAAAAAAAAAACAGAATTAAAAATACCGCCCCCCCCCCTCCTCGCCTGTGCCCCGCGCATCCGCCGATGACGCGCCTATAGGGGCGGGATCCGGAGGCAGCCGAAGTGGAACGACTTTTCTCCCCGCTCTGCTGCTCCACCACGGGGGGGGCGGGGGGGGGGAAGAGAGACCCCGACCACCTTAAGAGAGGTCGTGCGGAGGTTAAGGTCCTCCACGGGACGTATCGGTCTGGCACGGAGGTCGTGTCAGTTAACACAGACAAAGCAATGAAGGGTCCCTTCGTTATCTTGCTTCAATTATCCAATTACTAATTTTATTATTATAATGATATGACATTTTTCACGTTGAGGCTCCCCTGTTGCGTCTGCACCCAAACAGAAGAAACTGCGCCCTTAAGGCTGCTGCACCGCTTCTTTTTCCCTTTTTTTCCCTCCTTCTTTTTACTGTTGCAGTGTGGTCAACCAACCGCTACTTTCTGCTCCCTTTACTTTCACTGCAACCCACGAGCAGCTCCACGGCCACAGAAACTTCCAGAATGCCAAAAGGCATTCAATCAGCCATTCTGCGTGTTTGCTGTTGAGAATATCACCCCCCCCCCCAAAAAAAACAAATAATAATAAAAGAACTACACATTGTTCTAGTGGACACAAATGCATACGTAATACACATTTGCATGGGGGCAATTGGCGGGCATGTGTGCTAAGCTAGCAAGTCACACCTTTCCGTCCTGAAGGGTGCAGCCCGGGTAAGTAGGGGGTGAGTAGGGCGGGGGGGGGGGCAATTCTTCTGACTGGCACCGGGGTCACATCGTCCCCCTGCTCTCGTGTCTGCAAAGCGAAACGCACAAACTCCTCTCCCGAGAGGTGTAATTTGGATTTCTAGCCTCCGGCCAAGGGGGGAGTCCATGATACATTTTTTTTTGCCAGTCTGTGTATTTTTTTTTAACCCCTTCAGGGCGACCTTTCCCTGCTCGTGCCCATGTCGCCCCCCCCCCCTCCCAATTTTCCCTGTTTGTGTGTGCGTGTGTTTCAAAGGGTGACAAACCAGAATTTCCCATGTTGAAATGGGGAATTTTCGGCTTGTGGCAAGTTTGGTGTGAACTTTCTTGCCGGGATGTGCCTGCTGGAGACGAGGAAGTGGAGCGCGCGCGCGCGCCCCCATGAACGACGACACACGTCTCTGGCATTTTGTTGCAAACTGGAGAGGAGTTATGTTTCTGTTTTTAAAGCGCCCCCCCCCCCCCCCCCGCCTCCTCCTTGTCTCTCTTAAAGCTGCAAACATGGCAACTAAATCAACATATAGGCTCAATAACGGGGGCGGAGGGGTGGGGGTGTGGGGTGGTGGTGGGTGGGGGGGTTAACGCGGTTTAAGGTGGAGAAACGTCTCTCTATTTATTTATTTTTAAATAAAAAATCTGTTCCACCAAGTAATGATGTCTCTATTTTGAATGCGCGCCCCCGAGTCCTCGCTGAGCCGTGCGGTACCGGACCGGACCGGACCTGCACCCCGTACGGTGGAGCCACAAACTGCGGGTTCCGGCTACTTTCTGACATGCTACCGTTCTCCCAAAATAAAACCGCTTAGAAGAGTGTTGTGTTTTTTTTGGGTTAGGGGGGTATGCGCGCTCCCGACCGCTCCGTTCGTCGTAACCGTACCTGGCGCTGCAGTTTCCCGACGCGCCGCCGGCGAGTTTATGTCGCTTGCGTTCTCGTCCAGGTCTCGGTTGTCGTCGTCGTCGTCGTCTTCATCAAAATCTCTTCCCCCGGAGTTAACCACCATGCCCTCGTCTTCCTCACAGGACCGGAGAGGAGAGGACATTATATTCCCGTCATCGGAGCCGTCCTCGTATTTAAAGAAAACCGTATTCTTGCCGCGAATGTGTGATATTTATTTAATATTCAAATCGGCACGGGGGAGAAAAAAAAAAGTGGGGGGCGTTTTGAAATATTTTACACTAGGCAGAGCAACAAAGATGGCCGCCCTCTTATATTTATTTTTTAACAACCCCCCCAATAAGAAAAAAAATCCCCTTACATAAAAAATGGCTGACTATATTCCTTCAGAACGCACCCCCCTCCTCTTTTCTCTGTCTCTCTCCCGCTCCCCTTCTCTCTGCGAGCCCCCTCCCTCCTTAAAAACGTACACATTGTTACAAGAGAAAGAGGTGTGTGACTGCGTGTAAGTTACATTGTTACTTGTTTGTTACTTTTTTTGTGTGCCCCCCCCCCTCCCTCACTCGCCCATTTCTCCAAGTGCGGATCAGACAGACCCGCCTGGTGTCAGTGTCACTCGATACATCTCTCTCTCTCTCTCTCTCTCTCTCTCTCTCTCCCTACCTCCCTCCATCTCTCTCTCTCTCGCTCTCTCTCTCCCTCTCTCTCTCTCGCTCTCTCTCTGCATTGCAGAGCCCCACACAAATCTATCAAATATGGCCACCTTATATTCTCCGGAGCCCCCACCGTTGTATAAAAATTATTTTGGAGCAGAAGTGCGCGCGTGCGCGCGCGCGCACTCCTGTGTGTGTGAGTGTGTGTGTGTGTTGGGGAGGGATTGAGAGAGGGGGGTTGGGAAAATCTGCCGCAGCCATGCCCAGACTTACATCAGATTGTATTGCTTAAAAATTAACTACTTGTGGTGGGGATGGAAACAAGTCAGCGAATGCAAACTCCATCCTCTCCTTCATAAAAAGCCCCACGGCTCAAAGCCGTCAGCATCCACCCGCTGCTGCACAGCTTTAAAACATGTTTGGGTTTTTTATTTACGCTTACTGTGACAGGCTGTGTGGACCGGACGGCAGTAAGGCCGTGGGAATCCTAAAACCTGAATGAATAAAAAAAAAAGCCCGAATGATAATAAACAATGCGTTTAAATGAGTGATGTTGTGTTTAAAAAAGGAATGAACACCTGGACAACATCTCGGGATGAAAAGTTCAAATCAAAAGTATTTAATAAAAGAAAATGTGTCGTGTTAAAAAGAACATCTCAACGGGCCACACGGCAGCCCGTTGACCATCCACAGCCAATGGGCAAACTCTAGAACAATGGGGGCCTACAGGTATCTATACAGACCAGTAAAGGTGCCCCTTGGGGGGGGAGGGGGGGGTCTCCTGGTGAGTTCAATGTAGCTCGGATTTCGAATGTCTCTCAGTTAATATCAGTTGTGGTGCTTTCAAGTATTACATGCATGCATCTAAGTTGATTACATTACAATTATAGCTGTACATTGGTATTATTCTATTAGTTACTGTTGGAAAATATTTTCATTACTTTATGGATTACATAGTTCCAGAATCAACACGAAATGTATTTTATCAACAGTTAATTTATGAACCGGGTCGTCAGTTTATTTCCACCATCCTACAGTAACAACAATGCAATAAATATATTTCTCATGTGCAATAGTTAACAGTTTTTTGACCGAGCACCGAATGTTTCTTGCAACTGTTCATTTGAAACGGAGTTGCTGCCTTAAGAAGATTCACTACGTGTCAAGCTCACAGCCCACAGACTGTAACAGTAGAAAATGTATGAAATTGAAAGAAAAATTAACTGAACTGAAGCTGATGTATAATCCTTAACATTCATCTGTCTCAGAAAACACGTAAACATACTTTAATAAATAGCTGCTATCACTTTTGGTTCATTTTTTAAATGGACCGTTTGCCCTTGATTTAGACCCAGAATATGAGTACTATCTGACAAAAAGATGTTCACCGCCACAACTAAATTGTACCTTTTTCATTGACATAACATATGGTGACTCCTCCATCTATGCTTTTTCAAATAAGGGAGAAAAAAAAATTGCAATCACTTTTAAGTAACCAGATTGCTCCATGATCCAAAAACAAATAAAAAATGTACAACCACATGGATAGAACAATGCAAATGGAGCTATGTCTGGGCAAGAAATGAAAAATATTTTATTGGGGCTGTAATTAACCTGAATTTATCCGTATCCGTAGATGAAAATACAAGCTCGGATGAAATCATCTTTTTCGAGGAGACTGCTCACCGAGGACACCAAATGAGGTCAGCAGTTTTTTATGTTCGGTGTCAAATTAAAATTACCATCGTAGGATGAGTAGAGTTTAGGTGACATGCAGTCGCTGTCACTCACTAATGCAGAGGTCTTCAACAGGTGGTCCGCGACCCCCAGGGGGTCCGCGGAGGTACTGCAGGGGGGTTGTGAAATATTTGGTTGATAAGAAAATCTTTATATATTTCTTTATTTTTTGTAAATTTTTTTCAACTATTTTTAAAATTTTTTATTTATTGTCTTTAAATAAACATTACCATGAATCCAACATATTGTAGCGAACGGATGTATAACATAGATGTAGCTACACATCAGGGTCCGACAGGGTCACTAATGTGTGCCATCCACAGATGCCTGAGGAATCACTGTCTCTTCTATATGTATGTCAAAATAAAAACATAAATCTGTGAATCATTTTAATAAGTTTTTGCTCAGTATTCTCTGCAAGATGTATGTTCATAAATGGCAGTGGCACAGCCACCCTGTGAAATGTTAATGAATATATGCACCTGTGTATTATTCTAATAGCTTAGTATTGAATGCACAATTACAGGGTGGCTATGTTTATACATGACACTAAGCCCAATATAATATAAACACAATTTTATGCAATTTATATTGTAGGGGTCCATCTCCACGCTGCACTTGATAGTAAAGCTAGCTTAAATGTTAGCTAACGTTAGCTTTCAAAATCGAAGAGATGACGTTAACCCCGAAAACTTGAAGATGAAGAATGTGGCAAATTGACCAGTGAGTTTGCTGGATAGAAATGTGCCAGTGAGCGGTAACATGTTGTCATGTGACTTAGCTGAAATGTACCTTTTCAGCGCGCACGTGTGCTAAAGCTAGCCGTCCTGAAAGGTGCAGCCCGGGTAAGTAGGGGGTGAAAAGGGGGGAATTCTTCTGACTGACACCGTCCCGCTGCTCTCGAGTCTGCAAAGCGAAACGCGCCCACTCCTCTCCCGATAGGTGTCATATGTATTTGTGCATAGCCACCCTGTTATTGTACATTCATTTTTGTTGCCCCGACTGTACATGTGCCTCACCGCGCGTCTACAAACAACAACAACAACAAACCAAACAATAGGGACTCTCACTTTCTCACGCTGCAGGCCCTGACACACTGCACTACAGTGTTAAGGCTCCTGCCCCCCACCCCACTCTCCCCTTCCCCACCCTCCTTTCCTCCCCTCTTGTGTCCATTTGGCAGGGAGACTTGGCGAGGGTGAGAGGGAAAGGCGACCTCCCATCTGGGTGCCGCGCTGTCGCTAACCCAGATTTTATGCAGAGCGACCCGGAGGAAGACACACAGACACCCCCGTTGCTCCGGTCAGAGCTGAGCTGCCTGAACCGAGGCGACCCCTCCCCCCCCCTCCCCCAGGAAGAAAAAAAAAGCGCTTGAATGGCATCGTGCAAGGGTGAGCTCCGGAGGAGATAAATTAGCTCTACTTATCCCAGCAGAGGGTTTTAGTGTTTGGATTATCACTTTTTTAAAATCTTTTAAATTTCTTTTAAATTGTTTTTGTTGATAATAAAGCCTTCAATTGTTTCCTCAAATTCCTTTATTATACAAGTAAATTGCACATTTGTCAGTCTGAGGGGCTGTGAAATGATTAATAGGAGCAGAAAACATAATTATTAAATAATTATAATTATAATTTGTTTTCCCCCCCCAGATGAATGAACACATTTGACATTGTAATCACTTTGATTGAACTGCTCACTAGAAGCAGACATTTAACTTAACAATAACAAAAAAAGCCTGCATGTGTGGAAACAGCTAATCAAAGACAGAAAGCATATTCGCCTCCAGATGTAACATTGTGATGTTACAAACTTTGTAAAGAATAAATAACAGAAATGAAAGCTTTCAAAAGTTTATTACAATTTTCGGGTGTGAAACTTCTGCGGTCAATTCTTAAATTTTTTAAAGTGTTTATTTCTGTTGACTTTCTCCACTTCGAACAGTCATAAGCGGTCATATGCAGGCCAATGGGTCACCTGAGTTTAAATGTTCATGTTAATCCTCAGCGTGACATTACGTAACCCTCCGTTTCCGGTCCCTTTAAAAAAAACGAAAAATGCTGTTTCCGGTTTAGCTGGTCCGTCGGACAAATTGCTCCGCAAGCAAATGTAGGAGAAGAAGAAGGGCTATGGATGCTATGATTGAGGAAAATGGTCCTCCGACCCATGTATGTACATCCCCGGTTGTTTTTGTACTTTCTAATATGTTCTGTGACCTTTGTCGTTGTTTGACGTTTTGCGACGCGGAGAAAATGTCACACTTTGAATTATTATCAAGGCTTCTGTTGACGCTAACGTTAGCCGGTGGCTAGCGAATTTAGCTAACACAGCTGTCAACCGTTTGGTGGACCTAATGGGGCGTCAGGCCTTATTACTCACCAGATACCATTTGGCTACATACTGCTAACTATAACATCTAAATACAGATATGTGCGTGCGGTTCATCGACCACTGCAGAGGGCCACTGTTCATTCGGATCGCTTACGGTGTTAACGCTCTCGTCCAGGAGCAGCCCGAGGTGTCCCCGTCGTTCCAGGCCCGGCGGAAACTCGAGGGGCTGCTGAACAAAAACATGAAGATCCGCATGACGGACGGACGGACTCTGGTGGGACTTTTCCTCTGCACGGACCGAGACTGCAACGTCATCCTCGGGTCGGCGCAGGAGTTCCTCAAATCCACGGGTAAATCCACTGAAGGTGGCAGAGAAATGGGCAGAAAGTTGTATGCCCCGCAATAATCTCTTTCAATCCATTCTGCCCTCAAGACATGTTCTCCCAGGGCGAACCCAGAGTCCTGGGCCTGGCCATGATCCCCGGTCACCATGTGGTGTCCATCGAGGTGGAGGCGGACAGCCTGGAGGACACGCAGGGATTCAGACCTCGCCGTTGATGACACGTCTTGGCGCGTCTCTCAGAGGGGCTGATGTACCGAGGAGAGGGCACGTCTCGGTTAGAGGATTTTATCAGACCTCAACGGATGCAGGACACCTGGGTCAACATTCTGGATTTAGCCATTTCCACGTTTGCAGCATCTGAAGCTCTACAAACACTTGTGTGCAAGTGTGCGTTAGAGCGAATGAATGTGTCTGATAATGTTGTTTCAGGGTGTTTTAAAATAGTTTGAGACTTTGTTTGTATGAAGTTTGTTTCAGCAGCTGTATGCTTTCTTGAGTGCAGGTCTGTTTACAGGTGTTTGACTACTCGTACAACAACAACAACAACAACTACTGAAGATTGAAAGTTTAAAGATGAAATACAAAACACAGGGTTTGGAGTTAGAGTGGAATGAACAGCATTGTGGGTAATGTAGGCCCCAGTTTGACATGTGTGGAATAAAAATGACAATATAATCTATAGTCAGTGATACCAATGGAGCGGCGGTTGTTCAAAGTGATCGGACTCGAGGTCAAACTGGATTCTTGTAGCTGTCCCTCGCATGCAGTGAGTC
Source organism: Pungitius pungitius (assembly GCF_949316345.1). Classification (NCBI taxonomy): domain Eukaryota; kingdom Metazoa; phylum Chordata; class Actinopteri; order Perciformes; family Gasterosteidae; genus Pungitius; species Pungitius pungitius. Next base: position 4,306,510 of record NC_084900.1, on the reverse strand, counting down.
ATGAAATTAAAAAAACGGTAGATTTGTTGGTTCAATATTTTAATACGCTGGAGCATGTCAGACGATGCACTTTGGCAACAGTAAAATCGATGCCACTAACAGCAGAAAGTCCTAAAAAGAAGACCAGCAAATTAACACTGCCCCACTCCGTCGATTTAAATACAAAGAGCCGGTTCTGTTTGATTTACACAGTTGAGTCACTTTTAAAGCAATTTTGGACTAAATAACTTAAGTCAAATCTTTAAAATAAGGTCATCTTTAGAACACCGTTAAACTTCCATGTGTCTTTCCTGGTTGGAGCCTCATTCACAAAGTCACAGACTTTCTAATGTACCACCCCAGAGCCGCCTCACATTTAAAATGTGCACTTTTGTGAATGAGTCTCTGATAACCAGTCCGGACACACTTGGTCTGTAAAGAGTCTTTTGAAGGGCTTTTAAAAAACAAAAACCCGCAGTAATGTGTCAGGAGTGGAGAAGACGGGCAGATTTTCAAAAAAAAAAAAGTTTAAAAGTGCAGGTTTTCAAAGATTTGCTTTGAAGTGAAAAGGAAGAGTTAAATACTACACGTCTTGAGTCAGTCATCAATCGCTGCGGCTCTAGTCCAGGACATTCGCTTTGTTTACCTGGGAGTTTCAGCCAAGTTACACCCATAATTTGGATCTAGATGTTACAGCCTTTTGAAATTGTAATTGAGAAGAAAAAAAAACTGAATTTACACATTACCTCAAAGGTTACCCGGTGGGAATAAAAGCAAAAAACAAAACAAAACCACAGTCACTAATTTAAAGATCCCTAGGATTTCGAAGCTTTGACACCCACGAGTTTCCTTTACTAGAGCGGAAGACTATTTTCCATCAAGGGAGAAGCTCAACAACATAAACCTTCCGCCGCCACGATGTGTAAAAACCGTGGTTCTCCAGTACAGAAAAGGGTTGAAGCCAGCGGGAACCGACCCGATGTCCGAGCGGCTACCGCGTTAAAAACAAGTCCCTCGACGAAGGCTGAAAGAATGGCACGAAGAAAGAAACGACGAAGGGCGGACAGACTCCAAAAGTCGCACAGTCCCCCCCCCCCCCCATCCTAAAAGATCTCAAGCGCTGACACAAATTTGTTTCCTTGGAGTCAGGTCCATAGTTTTAGTGGTGACAAGTTCAGTTAGTTTTTTTTTTTTTTTTTTTTTTAACAGCTCAAGCCCTCCACTGCTTTACAAATCAAATGTTCAAGTGACCGACAAACTGTCCGAGCTGAAGCACATGTTCTGAGGAAGACTTTCTCCGTCAGTCCGCCGGTGCTGCTGCTGCTGCTCGTCTCCCGAATGAGTCCCGTCTCCTCCTCCCTCTCCTCCTCCCTCCCCCCGCAGAGTCCTCCTCTCTAGTTGTGTTGGAACTTGAAGTGGAAGCTGCCGCCGGAATCGAACGGGTTGAAGGGGTAAGGCCAGCCCTGGCCCCCGCCTCCCCCACCGCCCTGCTGGCTCTCGGGGTCCAGGGGATCCTCCCCCGCGTCAAACTTCTGCCTCATTTCTGGAGAGACGACAGGAAGCACAGACTTCAAAACGGGAGGAAGCTCAGTATTTGTTTGACATGATGCATGGACAAAAAAAAACAACTATTATTTCACGTTGTGCACAATGAACCTAATGAGATACAAATGTTTATTGGGGAGCTTCCTAAAAAGGCCCCCCCCCCCCTGCTGACCTGGGTCGGTGAGAACCTCTTTAGCCGACGCGATGTCTATGAACTTCTTTTCCGCCTCTTTCTTCTCCGACTCGGACTGGAAGTTGTCGGGGTGCCACTGCTGCGCCAGCTTCCTGTACGCCTTGATGATCTCCTGCTTGTTGGCGCTCCTGAGAAGGAAGGAAAAAAAACAAACAAAACAACAACAACAACAACAGCCTCTGTGAGAGTCGTCACGGGCACACGGGCGGATTTACTGGCTTTCCACGTGAGTCCGGAGGAAGGCGGGTTACCTGCCGACCCCGAGGATCTTGTAGTAGTCCCTCTTACGAGAGACTTTGAGCATTTTCTGGGCTCGTTCCAGCCCTTCTTTGAGGTCGCTGCGCTCGCCGTCGCTGTCCAACTCCTTCGCCTCGAGGTAGTCTTCCACGGCTGGACCGAAACAAACCATGAAGGAGGTTTTTACCGGCGTGCGTGTGTGTGTGTGTGTGTTTCTTGGGCGAAAGTGGACGGAGTCCCGTTACCTTTCTCGTACTCCTGGTTCAGGATGTACGCCTCGGCTCGGTCTCGCAGGACGTTGGCGTTTCGCGGGTCCCGCTGGTGAGCCTCTGAACACGCGTCGATGGCCTGCTGGGCCAGGCCAAGCTGGAACCGTAGAGACGGACAAGGTGTTGGCGTCCATCGCGGCGCTACAGAACCGGCACGCTCTCTCTCTCTCTCACCTTCACAAGGCAGAAGCAGATCCTCTCCTTGGCCCGGTTGGTGTAGAACGCCACGTTCGGCTCCGTCTTCATCACCGATTGGTACTTGTCGATGGCGTGCTGATGCCTGATTTGTGTGCGCGGGGAAGATCGGGGTCATTGACGACGGCACCGTGCAGGTTGCGAAGCGCAGGGATGACCAAAAAAAAGAGGTACCGACCTGTCCTGCTCGATGAGCTCCTCCGCCGCGTCCAGCTGCTTGCTGAGCTTCTTCACCTGCTTGTAGTGGCCGAAGCACTCTTTGTCGTCCTGGTCCAGCTTCAGGCACTCCCGGACGTGACTGCACGGAGAACAGGCGGCGTGAGAGACGGGACATTTTCGCCCTCCGGCCGGCTGAATTGACGCCGCTCGTTTGATTCCAAATCTCACTTGAGCGACTCGTGGTGGTCCCCCAGGCCGTAGTGCAGCGTGCTGAGCTTCAGGAAGGCGGCGCGGTTGTCGTTTCGCAGCCTCGTGGTCGGCGTCAGATCCTGGATGGCCTTCTGTGGGTCTCCCAGCCGGATGTAGCAGTCCGCGCGGAGCTCCCGCGACTCCGGATCCCAGGGAGAGATCTGAGGAGGGCACGGAGAGGAGGAGACACTTATTCCCACGCGTATCATTGAAGATTAATGGGAGAACAATCCGGTGTCTGCTAAAAGTTAGAAAACGTACATAAAATGCGCTTTTTGACACAGACAAACCGTGCGCAACAGGGGTTTTAAGTACGTTAGGAGACCTTGTCCCGCGCTGACACGCACCTCAATAACTCTCTCCAGCACGCCGATGGTGGCGCCGTAGTCCCCTTGGTGGTACGCGGCGTTGGCGTCCTCCTGCAGCTCCTCCAGCTCGTTCGCTCTCATCAGCTGCTCCTGAGCTTCTTCGTGATCTGGTGAGCGCTGCAGCTAAAAAAAAAATTTTTTTTTTAAAAAGGCAGATGCACTGTTCTGTCAAGCTGCCGTTTATGGTAAAAATAAGAGGAAAAAGGTAAGAAGCAAAAAGGTTAAGGACTTTAAAACGTACCACTGCTTCAAAGTCCTCCCTGGCCTCCTGCGTGCTGCCCTGCTTTAACAGGATATTCCCCCTCTGCAACCGGGCCTGAAACGATGCAGGAAAATGAAGAGAGACGGGACGACGAGAGGAGGAGGAGAAGTGGGAGAGCGAGGCGGAGAGGAACATGATAAGCGGCACGTTGATTCACTTAAAGGCCGGAGGCTTTTCTGCGGGCGATCCGGGGAACTTACAGCCAGGAAGTCAGGCTTGAGCTGGATGGCTCGGGTCAGGTCCGGCAGGGCAGATTTGGACTTTCCCAGAGCCAGGAACACGGCAGCTCGCTTGTAGTAGGTCAGGTAATTCTTTGAGTCTCCCTCTGTGCAACGGCAAGAGCGCGGCATTTTTGTCAAAAGGAGTAAAAATCAAACCGTGGCCGTCCGCCGCGGAGCGGGCGGTGTGAACGGCGGGGGCGCCGGCGTGCGAGCGACCTTACCCACGGCAGAGTGGTAGTGCGACAAGGCTTCGGCCAGTTGACCAGCAGCCAGAAGCTTTCGGCCCATCTCCAAGTGGTGCTCGATCTCGACATGAGTCGCCCCAAAGACACCTGGGACCAAAAAAAAACAAAACAAACCAAAGAGGAGCTTGAGCCTGCAATTCAACGGTGGGAGACGTGCGGCGACGACGTCAGATTGCGGTCGGACATCGGGGGAACTACAAAGCCGCGACAGCAAAGAAACGCACGAGAATATCGAAACACTTTCAGTAACCCAACACCACATTCATCCCACTAATGGAAGAGGAAAGCTTCATGGCTCTATTGAATTTGTAGATGGTTTTAGGATCAATGTGGTTAGGCACCTTAATCTAGGGTGCTTTTCACTTGCTAGATCAGCTAAAGTTTCTTAAGTATTTTTCCAAATAAACTCAGTGCATCTCAAGCTTATTTTGTTTTCATTCATAAATGTCATTAAATGCTTTTGGAATTACTGACACCTCTGGGGCAGTGGATTGGACAATGAAGTCCTACTATCCAATGTTTGGTGGAACATTATGTGTTTACCTAAAGTCCTGGAAGCCCCATGGCAACGCCTTGAAACACCTGTCAACTACGTTTCTTATTATAGTAATAATGAATCATCGCGTCGGGGGGGGCGGGGCTTAACGTCACCGAGGTGAGCGAACGTTCCGGTCCGGTTTGAGACGACTCAACCGGCTCCGGAGAAGCTGCAAACTCACCAGAAAAAAAGAAAAAGAAAAGGTGTTTGTGTCTGGAGGAGGCTCTTACCGTCCAGCTGGATGTCCAGGACGACGCACAGCAGCGACAGCGAGCACAAGACCCCGTTGAGTCCCGTCCGCCGACACGACTCCATCACTCAGAATTTATGGTCTCACTTCCGCACCGGAACCCGCGAACTTAACGGCTCTGCTGTCGCGTCGAGTGAAGGCAGCGGTTCGTGTCATTGACGCGGCTGCGGTTCTTCCGTCAGGTCTCCATCATCTGCGCCTCCAAACCCCGTCTCTCTAGCTAGCTCAGCCCGGGCCGCGGGAACAGCTACGACGGTGTATTTACGGTCCCGGCGTGACAGAATTCCGTGTGGAAATAGAGGCGCGCCGCTCGAAGGGTTCCTCCCTAAAAAATAAAAAATGTTGACGACTTAAGCAGCGGTTCCTCGCGTCGACAGCGACTCGGTGGACTTCCACTTGAACTTTAAAACGAGTTTAAAGTAACGTGATGCTGGAGCGGCTGAACAGCTGACAGCCAGTACGCGTTGTACACATGCCCTTTCTGGCCCTGGCGTCTTCGGCTCCGCCCCCCTTTCCGTCCTGCACTCCCGTGATTGGTCCACATGTCGCACATCCGTGTTCGTCCGGAAACGTGGGCCGCTCTCATTGGACCAACTATTGTAACGCAGATGCCTGCACGGGCCAAGCTTCGGTTTAGTGTGGATAAAAAAAAAGGGATACCGGAGGGCAGAAGATAGCTCTGATATGGAGGAATGTCATCAGGACTGCGTGTTATTGATAAATCTTGGCACAAGTGTGTGTGATAAGATTGAAAAAATTCTTGATTGTGTTACAGCTTTATCTCTGCGGGCCAATCTCAACAATGGCAATGCAACTCTAAAGGATAATCCTAGATCTCAGTTAATTTATTCATTATTATTTTAAACCCATCTTCATTTTTTCCCACACTTTCCCAGAGACATTTCCCCAATACAATATTGCTATATATCTTATTATGACACACTTTCTTACAGAAATAGGACATTTTCTCATTTATATGACACAATATATCCCAATTGTTAAGCAGAACACAATGTACTACATATTGTATACTTACAGACAGACTAAACTTGACTTATTCTTATCATCTTATTTATCTTCGTGCAATGTTTTAGTTCAATGAGAGTTTGATTGTTTGATTGATTGTTATAATACGATGATTCATTTTTTTAACCAGAGGAATATAAAGTTAAACAGAAATGTTTAGCATGTCAGTTTATTGTACGCTATTGTAAAAAACAAAAACAAAATAAAGATAACTCTTTCACAGGTTCTATCTATAAAACTGTACAAAGCAACACACAAACATCTGGATTATCACAGCTTTGACCGTCCGCTTCACAAATGTCTAAAAGTATTTTCGCTGATCATCAAATTATTGGATTCCATTAAAAAACAAATGACTGTATTTAAATGTATCTGTGCTAAACATAAATATAATTATTACAAGAATATAGTTTTCTGTTGTCATAAAATGCTGAGAAGCAACTTTTCCCGATTATATTACATCATCTTCACAGAGTTCACACTTTGATATGACTATAAAAAATCCAGTAGTGCAAAGTGTAAAAGCTGAACACCAGGACACGTTAAATGCATCAACAAAAACCTGGTCCAAGAGAGGAGATGACTCCTCTGTCTTCTCTCTCTCTCACGGTGACAAAGTTCCATTTTCACACCTGGCTCAAACGTAAGCGTTTCGTCCGTACGTGCTGGCGGCCTGGCTCCTGGCTGCTGCTCCAGAGTACACGGTCCCCCTGCTCTGGAGAGGGCTGCGAAACGAGACCACGTGGGCTTGTTATACAGGAAAATCAGCAGGGTCATGATGAAAATGTTTGGTTCACCACAGGGAATTTGCACCGGTGGGCTGTATTTTACCCACCCGCTAGGGGGCGCCAGAACTATTTTTTCATTCTGCCAGTCTCGTGGGCCTTAATCCCAAACCTGGGCCCCCTTTTTATTGTCACCTGTGCATATTTGACGGTTGTGCCCCTTTGGGATCATGACTATTCCCCCCCCCCCCCCTGGTTGATTGACACCCAGGTGTCACAACATCATTCATAATGGTCACTGGAATTAAGCAGAAATCGAATCGGCCCACTTCGGGTGATAATGTCCAATAGGAGCTGTTACATCCTGCAGGTGACTTAATAAAGTTTAGCGCTAGGGGGCGCCAGAGTGTCTGCCACGAATGTCTTCTGAAACAACGCCACATGTGTTTAATAAATACATGAATGTTAGAAAACGATTTGGCCAATGTAAAAATTAAATGGTGAGCTCACACAATACAGATAATCAATTTAATTTTCTGAAATGTATGGGTAGATATATTTATGAAATTATTAGATTTTTAAAAGCAACTAACTATCAATGTTGGTTAATCTATCTGAAGATGCAGAAACTCTCACAATAAATCAATTAACAGCCCCCAACAGATGATGATCACATTTTGGCCCACAAAGAGAAACACATATATACGCGTATATGAAACTCACTATTTCTCCTGTGTTCCCATTTTGCAGGAGCAGGTGAGACAGGCTCCTCCAGCGATGGCGAGCACAGCGGAGCACCAGCCCATGTAAAGTCCTTCACCTATTTCATACCTGTGCAGCACACAGCAGCAGCGTGTCAGTCGGCCCGCGTGAGGCCCACGTTGGGCCTTTTTTTTTTTTTTTTACCATATCGCTCTCCACAGCGACCTCACCTTATCCCAGGATGGAAGGGGTCAAAGAATTCCTGAGTGATGTTGAAGGCGTACCAGGAAATTGCAATCATCGTGCACAAACCTTTTGAGAGAAATATACATTAGTTGTGATTCTTTAATAATTGGGACAGCAGCGGGGAAGCTTCCAGATAGCTACACATAGCACTCAGGTAACCAGGAGATGCTTGATTTAAACGTTGTAAAAAGCATAATTTATTAGCATTGTGGAGAAGTTTGCTTATCTACTTATAGGGTCGTGTGAGAGGAGGTCAGACTGGTCGGCTCTTTTTTTTCTTATCTTTTTCGTTACCTTGAAGTATGAAAAGAACTCCAGCAGTGCCAGCGATCCTCCCCTTGAGAACATAGTTTTCCCCTCCTGCCTTTGAACACTTGACTCCTATCAGTGCCGCCAACAGTCCACACGTGCCCAGCACGATCGAAGTGATCATCAAGGCCCGGGACGCCTGGACGTAACCTGCACGCGGCGTGGAAGTGACACGAAAAACGCTGAGTGTGGGTGTGCAACGCGATTCTCCAAAAAACAAAAATGTCACTTGTTAGAAAGCAACATCGTGGATTCTAGCTTTTATCACCAATATCAATTTTCTTTTGTGTGTGTGTGTGATAAAAGTTCTAAACTCCAATATTAGAATCATTGCAATATAAATGATTTGGTTCGCCGTACCACTCAAAGCCAGCAGCGAGGGAAACTCCCGGCAGTTGTGCACCCCGGTGGAGTCCGTCGCACAAGACATCCACAGGTTCTCGTAGATGGTGGAGGTGGTGATGACGTTCCCGTCGACGGTCGACGTCCTCCAGTAGCGGTTGGGCAGGGTGACCCCCACCATCACCCAGCCGATGAACCCCAGCACCAAAGCCACGACTTCCACTATCGGATCCATGACACACACACACCCCCGCCCCCGCACCCCCCCCAAAAGCTCGGCCCAAACAAGTCAAACAAAAAGTGCTTCCAGGTGTTGGTTATTTGGAAATGAATGAAAAGCGAGACATCTGGTTTTGGCGTGAGAGAGCGGACGACGCGTCTGTTCTGCCGGTGTGAGATGTTTCCAGCTCAACAGATATGTATAATGATTTATATGACTTTCTCTCCTCCCCCCTCGCCTCCCCCTTATTCACTCACTCCCTCTCTCTCTCTCTCTCTCTTTTCGTATTTTACACCCCTGAAACGGAGCAGGTGTTTATCGGGCCTCTCTCAGGGTCCAATGGTCATCAGTCAGCGTTAATGACGCTGCACTGTTTTGGGACATGTTCCACCGCGGTGGGTTCTTTGATGAACAACCAAAAGAAGCGTTGCACCATTATACCCCCCCCCCCCACCCCCCGTTTCATACAAAAAGTGTCCTCATGCATGCATTGGTTTTGTCTTTTGAAAGTCCTCAGAGTTCTCCACACAAGGCCCTGGTGGAAGTGGAGATATGACCAGGACTGGATAAAGACATTCTTGACTCAAACAGTCCGGGACGAAGGGTTACACACACACACACACACACACACACACAACATTGTCTTGTTTTTCGCCAAGCTAGATAATAAGTGACACTGTATGACTTGATGAAATGCATTGAATGTCCCGTTACTTTGTGTTTTTTGGAATGACTGTCTCCACGCTTGCTGTACCAAGATCTCAGGATAAGATATACTTTTATTGTCCCGCGGCAGGAACATTTAACTTCGGTCTCCAGGACGCCGCGACACACAACACGCGTCAGCATCACAATCTACATGCACGCATTCCAAAGATCATTCATACACTCATGAATAAAAATTTGAAAATACTCGTCTCAATAATGAGTTACCAATGATAAAATAACAAAACCAGCCGTGATAAACACAGATAGCAAACAATTCACCATGTATTAGTCCCTAATAAAACCATGTTGCTACTTGTTGCTTTTTAACAATTTGATGGGATGGAATTAATGTATTAATGTACTGACTTCTATCGATAAGTAAAGATTTACAATGTTTCCACATTGACCTTATTAATTACATTTTATTGCAAATCTGTGAGTCAGTTAAAACAAAAATGAAAAACTGAGGGCCATTTTCTCAGTTGCTAAGAACAGCCTGTAGGCAGATATAACACAATTATATATTAAAAGGACTACAGATGCTATTCCAATGGATTTGACGTTAATTTACCTGCAGTATTGAGCTTGCCGTGAACAACTTAGATTTTGAGCTAACATTACGAGGAAAACAACGCCAAAGCAACCAGAAGAGCTAATTCACAGCTAGCTGGCTACCTTTAGCCCTCTCGCTCACTCCTTCTTTTTCACTATCTTTTGAAGAACTGCTCATTTCTAGCTGACAATAAACAACGTAGGGCTACAAAGAAAAGGTGTAATGTTTGCTTTCTGTCAGCAAAGACTGATGCGAGGAAGGTGCAGACTAAGCTAGCTGACTGTGTGCTAAGGTATAAGGTGTAGCTAGCTACACACTACACCACGCTAGCAATGGCTGCTCCATAACATTAGTTGATAATGTTAGTGTTGTGGAGCCAATGGTCCTAATAAAACATAGGAACATACGAGGTAGTATCATTACCCTAAATATGTGATCGTAAAGTAATGGTGTCGTTAAGAAAAGTCAAGGCCGCAAGGCGGGTCACGCCCACCGAGCGACACACCCAACAGTTTCTCACAATTTGGAATGGTGTCAATGTGTAATTAGTAATTGATAACAAAGGCCTTGAAAAGGCCCTAATGTCACCGAGTTCACCCTGTGGTTTCTGCGTTTGTGTGACTTCATGAATGTTCCTCCCCGTGGCTGCGGGGTCAGTGGTGCCAAATCCACACGGATCAGATTCAGTCAAATCTTAACGGGCGTTTTTGGGAAAAATCTTTCCAATTGTGTAGAGCTAGTAAACTGTCAAATTTGTATAAAAGGTCAAGGATGAGGCCAGGGATAGAAATGGAGGAAACAGTGAGTTCACCATCCATGAACCCCGACTGGAACGAAGCCGTGTTGAAACAGGGAAGTTTGTAAATCAATCGCAGTGACAAAAAGGAATGGTTGTAAATTCTAACAAAAATGTCCGCTTATCATTTTTAATACACGGTACCAGGAACCTGATAGAGGAGAAGCTTAATTTAACCCATCCATCTTTCACGTGATTTTTATTATTTACAGCTGTGCTCATAGCGTGGCAAGTTAAAAAAGGTTTTTACAAGAGAGATGTTTTACATGAATCTTTGTTTTTCTCAATGAACTATTTCTCCTCGTAAATTGCTAAACCCTAAAATCCATTTTGACAGTGAACCCGTCGTAGGAATGAATGACATCATGTGCGCTTTGTATTTGAGGTCATTTTAGGTCTCACTCACATCTTAATTTGTAACAAACAAAGGCAGAAATTCCAACCATACTTAAATTAAATTCAGTGTCCCTTTCATCTGCTTCCCCTCCTCCTCAACTCCTCTTAACATTAGATGCTGACTCGCCGTAAAAGTCTCATTTTATGGCTGAGCTGTTTGCAAAGCAATTTTTTTTACAAGGCACTCGGCAGCTTCGGCTGCTGATGAGTTTGTTATTTAACTGGCAAAGTTATAGTGGTTGTCTTATGTTTTGTATAGCTCATCGTTTTACCTTGTGCTTTACAGGAATTACAAGTTGAATGAACACAATAGATTAACATAGTTTTAAAAATTCTTATGGGACTGGCATACATCAAAAAACACAATTATTGGTGCAGATGTGTTGATTCTGTTGTTTTACAGCTATAGTACTCTAATTAATTAAATGTATAAGTATGGAAAGTTTGGGAAAACTTTTCATAACAAACAAAAGCTGTCTCGTCCTAACTGACGGATGTTAAAAGATGGTTGGATCTGTAAAGGCCTTAAAACGTAAAAAGGCTTTGAGATCCAACCTAAATGTTTCACATGAACGATTCTTATGGGTTTTTTGTGGCTTTCTCACTGGTTTCAAGTGGGAAGACATTATTTGGAAAAAATCAATGTCATAGAGTCATCTGCCAAAATCAGAATGCAGCATTATTTAAGTAAGATGTGACGACATCTTGTTTGTTTCTTTAGTTGCCAAGAAACTGTCAATCAAATGACATATTATGAGTGTGGATTCCCTTATATTTGCTAAACAATAAGAGTAAACACAACATAATATGTTGTATTTAAAAGTATTTAAAAAGCTATCCACAATGCAATGTCATTGTATGGGAAACTTATCAGGTCTGAAACAAATTGGACCCTTAAAATGATCTTTTTATTATCGGATATTCAACCTTGTCTGCAGGTGATCTGCTGTGCAAATAAAATCCAAGATTACAATCTGTGCAAAAAAATGAGAGATGATTGAAACTGATCCCAAGTATTACACATTAACTACACATAAAGTTAAGACAAAACTTGTCACTTCTTCTGTCTCTTCCTGCAGAGATAGAAAGTGGCAATAAACCCATGTTTAACTAGATTATACAGTAACTTCATATTACCGCGTGACACCACACAGACATGGAGACAGACTGAGGCGCAGCCAACAGACCCCGGGCCCATCATGTCTTCTTCTTCTTCTTCCTCTTCTTCTTCTAGTTCTTGGTGGTGACAACACATTACCACCTCTCAGCCATGTGTTAAAACCAGCGCACACTTAATGAACATTGGCCCTCGTAACTGAAACTCACTGAAGCTGATCTGAATTACACCAGCTTTGATGAATCATTGATGTTAAAGTGTGTCGAAGCCGCACACAGGATGAGTCTCACAACCGGGGGCCCGCTGTGGTTAGCCATTATGTTTCTTCTCTGCCCCTCTGTTTGGATATTGGATTCATTTTTTTTTGGAGATATTCACCCAACCTTTTATCTTTTCGTTTACCCATTCGAACACCTTTTTTCACGCCAAAGAGTATTATTGTTTTTCCCCTCATCTGTCCGCGGGGAGTTTCGGTTCCGTCAGATGGGTTAATGAGTAACACCCAACGGGGCTGATAACGTCCCACACAACCGATACCCTGCAGAATCCTTCCCGTCATAAAAAAAAAAAAAAAAAAAAAAAACTGTACCAGAGACTATCTGTGAGTCAAGATTTGAGGATGATCGACAGGCCAACAGGGCCGAACAAGGCTGGGCCCGGTCCTCAGGGACCACAATGCCCCCCCTCTTACCGTGGGCACCCGCAACCCTGTTGTAAATGTAGTAGTCAATAAAAGATAAGATAACAATCCAGTTGGACTTTGCGCGATCAACGAAATATTCTTATAATATAATAATATAATATGACGGTGATAAATTGATCCGATGCACCTTGACGTCGATGGAAAATCACAGTTCCCTGGTCTTTCGTAACAGTTAAAAGGTGAAGCACAAAACATTGAAGAGAATTGTAAAATACTATTTTGATGATTCTTTGTCATTTCATGCAAAGAATATATTTTTGATCTGCTTATTTTCTCCTTTGTAATTTGAATGATATCATTCTTTTGGTGTTAGCATCTGTTATTCTTTATTTAACCCTTGTTTAGCAAGAACAAGCCCATTGAGAGACCTGACCAAGAGAGCAGTGTAAATGTTACAATCAGATAATAAAAAGCCAACTAGCAGACCTAAAAATGCAAAACATACAGAAAAAGTTCAAAAGATTGAGTTTACACGGAAGAGATGACAAACCGGCAAATTTCAGCATCCAAAGAATTGTCATTTGCTAAAATAGAGCCCATGTTGCATGCTTTTTTTTAGTCATAAGTAAATACAATTGATAATGAGATAGTATGTCATGATTATAGCAAAATTTGAAATACAATGTCATACATATGAGATAGCAAATCATAATGAGACATAATTATTAGAAATGGTCTATTAATGAGATGCTGTCACTATTTTGAGAAAGTTTCTCAAGTCTTACAGTATATATATGATTTTTTCTTCTTCAGTGGTAGCACTGGCTTTCCATACGACACCTCGACAATAATCTCCCAAAAACACAAAACCTTGTCAGTTCAAAATCTTTTTATTTAACAAGATGGAAGACAAGACATTACATGTAGCACAGGTAAATGCATTTTATATGACAAGATTAACCCATTTATAATTATAAGTGTGTTGCCTCCCTTGAAGGCAACACATTCAGAAGAAGAAAAAAAAAAACCTGTCCAAAATAAGCCTCTCGTTCCCTCCTCATCAGCAGCTCCTTGTTACACAATCAGCATTATTTGATGCTCCCTCTGCAGCAAACACATCACACTGTTGCTTTTGGCATCACAAGCACTTCAACACTTCCGAATGCATCCGACTGTCGTAATTTATTTACACAAATAATGAGAAAGTGCAATGCTAATGTGGGTGAATAGACAGTTTAGAAATGTCCTATACATGGTGAATCTCAACCCTGTTAAAAAATGGTTATTCACTGGTATTATTCAAACCCTTTAATATGTTGCGGCGGATACTCGACTTCAAATTTAAACGTTGCATCCATCAAGCTCTCTCCACGCCCGTTGTTATAATTTATGCCGTGAAAGAGTCAGTGTATCAGCCAGCAAAGTGAATGCACGTCAGCTCACATGCAGGTTAGGATTTAGCGGCTCCCTTTGACACAGCCAGGCCGATGAGGCCCGCCAAACCGGCCACGCCGAGACCGATTCCCCCGACGATCGCCATGCCGACCAAGCCATCTGGATGTCAATGGATGTCAGCAATGTGGTTAAAGACAAAAACAACAGGGTGAAATAAGGGAGAACATTCGGGCTCAGACTGGCTCGTACCTTTCTTCAAAGCCTTGACGATGAGTTTCTCCAGCTCCTGAGCCTGCTTGTTCCCCGGTTCATTCTTCAGAAGAGTTCGAATGTACTTTAGGGCCTTCTCGTATTCCTGAAAGCGGGGGGGGGGGTTAAAAAGGACTCTCAGTTGTGTGCACGTTTTAGATTATGTCAAATGTAAGTCCAGCATTACACATAATTGAAATGGTACGATCTCAATGTCAACAAAACGGGTGAAGCTGTACAAAAACAAATGAATGCGTTCAGGAAGGAAAGGCTACAAACTTAACAACGCCAACATTGTTGCAACGGCGGGAAAGGCACTCGCCTTGAGTCTGTAGTTGGCCACAGCGAGGTAGAACAAGAAGTCCCGGGAGTCGTCTTTTGATGCCGTATGAACAAGTTCTAGGACGAAAAACACAATTGATTACAACCGTTACATTTTGGAATAATAGATGCGAAAAATGTTATAGCGATCCTCCCTGGCGCTGACTTGATAGTCCCTTCTCTGATATTTTTCTGGTAACAATGAGAAAATCAAAGAGCTTTCTCTATTGCAATAATACATTAATGATACATTCGAAACATGAAATTTGCATTATCACTTTAGTTTATTAGAGATATGTCAGTGCCACTGCATACACACAGATTCATTCACATTATATATCAAACCTTTCCATTTTAATAATAACTTTCAAATCTTAAACATGTATTTGGTAAATGTATTAGGGAGAGATTCTAAATAAAGTCATACACAGACACATTAACATTTCCAAAACCCCAAAATATGTTCCAGTAGATATCTTAAAAAGGATCCTTCCCAAATATTTAGAATTTCTGAAGCTTTAAATATCAATATGAGGCCCAAACCCCCACTATTATTGGTCAGTCTTTGAATACAATAAGAAAGCACGTGTCGCATTGACTCACCTTCCAGGAGCACAATCCCCTTCTTGATATCCGCTGTGTATTTACTCCTGATCAGACACCAAGCATACTCAAACTTTGTTTCTTTGGAGACGGATCCCTTCGCCTGCTCATTTTTGTACTTCTTCTCAAATTTCTGGAAGATCAGAAGATAAATTAAGCGACCAAATCATTTTCAAATAAATTCAATTGCCATCAGTTTTACGTGTCTGTTTGTTTGTTTGTTTTGGGGTAAGAATTTGCTTGAGTTATTTTTTGGTTTGTTGACTACAAAACTTGAGTTGACATAACGTTACATCACATTCCCAAACTGTTACTAGCACGACTCGTATATATCAATAATGACGTCACACTGACGGGAATATGATTACATCCATAGACGTTAGCATTGGTAAGACGACTGTTAGCATTAGCCAGCTACGTGACGCGTCAAAGTATCTTCCGACACGTCGCTTTTTACGCCGGTTTCAGCATTTACCGAGAGACCACACGTTCGGATTACATCACGTACGTGTCACCTGTGGTTCGTTGTGTCGGTTTTAATTAAATTAGGAGGTTTAATAATAGGTTCACCTACCAAAAGGTCTTCTGGAGCTACCACATCGCTCACAACCGCCTCCATGTTTCCGGAAGTAGATCCCGGCTCCGCCTTTTTATAATCACGTGACAACTGGCGTCGTCTACGTCAAAGCCCGTGTTGTCATAACAATGTTATTAATAATAATAATGATATTAACACCAATAACAAAAAATAATTATAAATAAATGTTATAATCACACATGTTGAGGGGGTAGAGTATTTTTTTATTGTTTTCGTAATTTGCAGTGTTGCTAAAAAAAAGCAAACACACATTTTAAAACGCTGCAGCGAAACAATGTGATGTCCTAAGAGCGAGCTGAGGTTTCATCAGTCCTCTGCGAGGTGGGCCGGGGAAAAGGCTAGAGGCAACAGCTCACTGAGGCTGGTTTCTTTGTACGTTCCATCCGGCTTGGTCAAGTATACCGTCAGGTCCGATCCAAACTGGGGAGAGAGGGGGAGAGAGAAAGAGAGAGAGAGGGAGAGGGGGGGGGGGAGTCATAGCAAGGCATTAAGTTGATTCTGATACCACCAGTAAAATTCATCCATGTATCCAACTCAGACAACAAAAACGTTAACATTTTCATGTTTAAATGTGTCAACTGTTAGCAACAATTTTAATTAAAGTTAATTAATTTCCTTTATTTCCTTTATTTTAAATTATTTTTATAATCTATTGTCCAGGAATAAAATGATGCTGTAGAAATGTTAAATTCTTTATCTCAGCTTATCCGTTGAGCAAAAATTTTTCCTAATAGTAAAAAATAGAGAAAGGAATAACGACTAAAAAATGATGATGTAAAATGTCATTTGTTCAGATGATGTACAGGAAAATAGAGGCACAAAGAAGATCCTTAAAATGTACTCGAGCAAAAACTCCACAGAGAACTCTCGAACCAAGTTGATCTCAATTGGAGGATCATTCTCATTCTGAAAACATTTACTTTCTGACTCTATTATTGATTCTTAAAAAAAATTGTCCCGAGAGAGAGAAGCCTCACCTCCATAAGAACCTGTCGACACGCTCCACACGGCCCAACAAAACGGTCTTTGATATCACTGAGTACAAGAGGGGAAGAGATAATGTATCACAATGTGTGCTGCGCGTATCAGAGAGGAGGTTCTGTCCAGTAGCACTTGTAGATTACTTCAATCACAGTATGCCACATACTCCGAAAACACAAGATATCTTAGTCCTTCTTTGACAGACGTGGCATTACCGAAAAAACGACATCCTGAGAGCGTTAGTTGTAATTCTGCGGTCTCACCAGGCCACAGCAATGGCAGTGAACCGTCTGTGTCCCTCCACCACGGCCCTCTGCACGGCAGTCCGCTCAGCACACACGGTCAGACCGTAGGAGGCGTTCTCCACGTTACAGCCTAAAAAAAACACACACAAATACACACAAAGACGCATAGAAATCTAACAGCAAAAAAAAAAAGGGTTTGGATGCCAGTTGTTTTTTTTTTGTCTTTTTATGTATTCAAAAACGTTTAATAAATAAACTATATAGGATATAAAAGTAGAAAATTCTCATCATGCATCACACTAATTGTGCATTTCCGTATGTAATGTTGTTGTATTATGAATTGTGCACCTGCAGCATTTCAAGGCAATAAATGATTGAGGCCTTTTTAACTCTTCCATAAGCTTTGGGGTTAATTGAATTGACTGAATGACAACGAGTTGCAATTCAACTCAGAAATACGTGAAACATATAATATTAAATACCTACATATTACGATTACTACTATTATAAACTACAAGTACCTCCGCACGCAGTATGTGAGTACATGCACACGGTCTCCTTTCCACCCGGCAGTCCTCAACGCGCCTGTCACCTGTTGTGCCCGTTTACCTGTGATTATAGCGCCATCTGCCGTCAGCACGGCGGCACCGACGGGGAAGCGGCTGTAGGGACAGTACGCCATGTCCCGGGCCTGCAGACACTTGGACACCAGCTCTTTGACTTGATCTGAGCACCGCGGAGAGACACAATGTTCAAACAAAAGCCATCCACGTATGGAGGGGTCACGCGCACGCGCGCGGTTTGCTGAGTGTTCGTGCAGCTACTTGCCCGTCATTGCAGATGAGGAGGGTTCGCAGGGTTTGGTTTTTTTGGGGGGTTTTCTTTCGTGCTAGCAGTTTGAGTCAGCTTTTAAACGATGGGAGTAAAAATAGGGGAGGGTGGGGCAGTTCTGTTAACCTACCGGTGTCCATGGCCGCTGCCTTGTTTACCTGCACGTTATTGGCTGGCTGAACGCAGCGTCATCGATCCGATTGGAGACCGGACCACGGGCCGAGCGGGATGGGATCCATTTGGGACACGAGGTTCTCGCGAGAAGTGAAGAAGTGAAGGGATTTATATTGATCTATGGGTGGGGTGGGCAAAAACAAACGTAAAATAAGACAAATAATAACAGCAATTTATTGAACAAAAAGGGGAAAATTATAACAAAATTATAATTATAACAAAAGCAAGTTTATGTTTTTGATTAATCAATTGAATGGTATTGATTCATTCATTCACTATAACTAATGTGCACTTCATCAGTCGCAGTGAGTCAGTGAGTTTGAAGCCTTTAAGGCCCCTGAGAGCCCTTCATTAAATTAAATATGGCCCTCGAGGAACTGATTGCTAAATTATCGAAAGCAGCAGGACATTTCTGACCTTCATTTCAGCTGTATTGAACTCATATCCGTGATGCTTTACACACACCCGAATTAATTAATAATAATAAAACTAATACTTCAACAGTCGATTGGCATGGCTTTTATTGCAGGGCGAGGCCCGTCTTTTGTTTGCCCGGAGGCCATAAATAGAACAAGGGTACCGATGTCATCACAAGCGAGTGCCAAAGGGCGTCGAACCCCTTAAACACACGCACACACGCACACGGGTATACCCCTCTCCGTCCCGGGGCCTTCAGCTTGTTTAGATTGAACGTTTGTCCCCCCCCCCCCCGTAGACCCCCACAGAGAATTCATCATACGTTTTTGTATCTGCTATCGGACGCTTATCTGACACTTGGCCTTTGTTCCCTGCTCTCTCCTTCCTGCTGCAACCGTCACCGCTTGACTTTCTCGGCGTGACAGCGGTGGAGCTCGTCATTCGCCCTCCTTTCGTTTGGGGGGGGGTAGGAGAGGACACTCGGAGAGGAAAGGGAGCGCCTATAGGAGGCAGAAGGGTTGAAAGCATGTGCTGTACGGGGAAGTGCGCCCGCCTGGTGGGCCTGATCCTGCTGCCTTCGGCCTTCATCTGCATGATCGCCAACCTGCTGCTGTTCTTCCCCGACGGGAACCAGCTGGACAATGACCAGATCTCCCTCCAGGTCTGGCTCATGGGGGGCCTCATCGGAGGAGGCCTCTTTGTGAGTAAAGGATTATCGTCTGTGTACTTACGGAATTGGGTTTGATGTTCTATTGTGTTGTTTTATTGGATTTTCTCGCCGATAACTCGGCTCTGTGTAAACCTGTAAAATCTCATGGAGCTTTTATTGGGTGTTGTTACCTTTTTTTACACCACATCATGGTTTATCAATTTAATTTATAGTTTAATTCACTATTATTTGATCTATTTATTTATTTTACACAATGGCCTTTCCGTTGACTCTTTTTGTACTATTTGACACCTTTATTATACATTAACTGGGAAAAATGTGGGTAAGTAAAGAAAAGCACCTTCAAAATGTTTTATTAAACCCAACATACAAAAGATTTTGCTTTAAGGATCCTTAAAACCGATCAAGTAAGAAAGTACATTAACTGAATTTGTACTTCAGTGTTTTCTTAAAAAGTCACAATCCAATCTACTAAACTACATTTTGTCAGATGTAATTACTCGACACGCAAAAAATATGAATTGTCACAGATGAGACCAGCCACCATGTAACATAAAGAATAATCCATCACCTCATCAAGAACAAGATTAAAACGCTAATTAGAAATAACGTGTGTAGTTTTGCTCACAGGATATTTACACCGTTAAAACTTTTTGGGTGAGTCTTGACCTTTATGAGATCTAAACATCTAACACCAAACAGATTTGCTTTTGTAACCTTGCACCAACGTTATATGAACTTTTAAAAAGTTGATAAGGGCCATGAAATAACAACAGCAATATTTTAGTATCATAAACGGATCAGACAAACCTTTGAGTCTCGTGGAAAGTACACGTCTTTATGGCCTCGATATTACCGCTTGTGACAGGGAAGTTGGTTTCATAAAAGAAAAAAAAGAAAAACATTGATTTGAGTTCCACAAATATTTGCCTTAGGAGATAAGAGATCATTCACAGAGACGCATACTTATAAAAACGCAAACCTAAAGAGAAACCGCATTATTCTTTTGAGAAAACATTTGACATCCTGAAATAGAACTTTTGCCAGAATGTCTCGCTCGAATGAGTGTTTTCTTCTTTCTTTTGTTTTTTTTTCTAGATGTTGTGCCCGAGCTGCTCCGCTATCAGGGCCGGGGGCAAGGGTTGCTGTGGAAATGGTTGCTGTGGCAACCGTTGCCGGGTGAGCGAAAGCCATTAGAGGGATTTACATTTATCCGTTGGTTTAGGGACCCGACTGATAATGACGGGCCGTAAAAAAAAAAAAAAAAAAGGCCTGTTGTCAGATCAAATACGTACGTATTGTACTCTGTTGGCGTTGGTGCCCACATGGACACGTTTAAACATTGTGATATTTCCTGTACCGTTCTAATTAAGTAATAATATTTAAGAGAAATAGGGCTATGAGCAGCAGATTTATTAAGAACTAAAATGCTTATTGTGAGGGTATCTTCAGTTAGGGAAAACAAGTGTAATTTGAATATTAATGTGTATCCATTCTAAATTGGCACACTCCATTGTTGTCTAAATGATGTACACATCAGTTTTTGTTGAACAGGAGAGTTCCCCACTCAAAGTCCACTCACTTTGCTCAACCACATTTCACCCCCCTGCTCAGTGGATGGGATTCTACTGGGATATTAGTTGTCATGGAGACATACATCTATTTTGTTATCCAGTTACAATACAAAATATTTTCTGCTAAAAGAAGAGTGACCGTCCCCCTAGAGAGGACAGAAGTGAGTAATGACATTCCATGTCCTCCAGCTGACGCTTTTCATCCAAATGTTCCCACCCGCCCTCCAGATGCTGAACTCGGTGTTCTCCTCCGCGTTCGGGCTGGTCGGAGCCATCTACTGCACCAGTGTGGCCTCTGCCGGTCTGGCCATCGGACCCAAGTGCCGGGTGGCCGGGGGCCAGTGGGAGTACCCCTTTGAACACCTCGGCACGTGAGTGGTCCCCATTTAAAACATTCATTTTCTGCACGCGGAATCTCTGTCACCGTGTTCGTAAAGTGCAGCAGAGGAGTTTCAGTTCTTGATTAGAAAGACAACGGGTGCAGTACTATTCAGAGCCCAGTAGGTGGCAGGCCGGTCCATCACGTTCTGGGGCCTTGGAAATTCCGCCTCGGTTTATTCTTCTTCTCTCCGGTCTCCTCGTCAAACGTGAATAATGGGAAAATCGTGCTTTTGCATGCGGGGAGATTATCGGTACGTCGATCACTGGTCGTGCAAACAGTGTTTCTCGGCTTTTTCAGCCGAGGAACCCTAATCTGGTGGATTCATCTGGCCACTTAACGCGACAACACGCCTTTAACGCACTTTAAATCACTTTATGTGCACAGCTGTAAAGATGAGTCACCTGATAGAGACTCATCAGGTGATCGGAACGACCAATAACACACATGAGCATGCTGTTAAAATGTGAGAGCAGTTTAAAAGGGCACCAGTGGGTAACAATGCATGCTGGGATATCCTCCCATCAGTTTCCCTTTTTTTCTATGTTCGGCCATGTCTCTAAGCAGTTTCCACCCTTTTGCACTCAGTGAATCATTTTGTAACAAGTCACTTTTCTCCAAAACAAAAACCTTTCCTATTTCTACAAGAACCTCTCTCTTAATTCCCCCTAAAGTGCTTTTGTCCTGCTCCCCTCACTTGTTCCATTCCCCTTGTACCCGACACATTTTATACCTCGATTCAGTCATCCCCCCCTCAAAAACCTGGCCTGCCCTCACACATGCATTAACGCATATATATTGTGTGTGTGTGTGTGTGTGTGTGTGTGTGTGCGCCGCTCTCCTCAGAGGTAACAGCAGCTACCTCGTGAACCAGACGCTGTGGGCAACGTGCGAGTTCCCCGAAAACGCGGTGATGTGGCACGTGGTCCTGTTCTCCATCCTGCTGGCCACGGGGGCCGTGCAGCTGGTGCTCTGCGGCATCCAGGTCGTCAACGGCTGCCTGGGGTGCATCTGCGGGGACTGTCGCGAAAGCAGAGACGTAGGTGAAACTAGTTCACGTGGTTGTGCCAGGGTGCAGGAGGATGGGGGGGGGGGGGGGCGATGAAACGTGAAACAATTCCATTAAACTATTCTCGGAAGCTTGTTGAATGAATTAATGGTGTTTTGAATGCAGCTCTTCTCTTATCAGTTCTGCCACTGGTGGAAAACAGGAAAAAAAAAAAGAAGACAAATGTTGTTGTTGTGTTAATCAATGAGCTCTAAGCCGCTCCCTCTTGGTTCCAGTAATTGTGCCAACTTGCTTTTACACAAAAGCCACAATGGGTAAAAGGGGGCAGCTTGGCAGGGAAACGGAAAAAGGTCAAAGATCATTCGTTGGTTCATTTGTACTTTTTAAGTGAAATATTGTTACTTAAACTTAGATCAGAGTTTGTCTCAGGAAAGGCAGACACGTCCACGCGAGGACTGCATCAACAAACATCTACACATCTACCATCGTGCTCGCATTTATTAACAACTCTGTCATTCATCTCGGGCCTTCCTTCCTGTCCAGAAACATGAAATGAACATGTGACCTCTGTCGCCCACCTTACAGTTACAGGATGACGGCGGATTGTGAAAGTGACGAAGACGACCTGGGCCCGGGACGCCTTTCGTGCTCCTTCAATCGTGTGAAGTCTTTACTCCCTCTGACTCGTTTATTATCAATGAAGACTCCACGTGTGGTACATCAGTGAAAATCAACATTAAAATCGCATACCTGACCACCTGTTATGTGAGCTTTGCTTCCGTTCTTTCATACATTTGCCCCCCCACCCCCCACTGATCACTGCAGACACCTGTGTAACTCTTTAACTTTGATTATCCAGTTGAAAAAGCCCTGCAGAATCCCTGTTAGCATCTCTGTCAATTACTCACCGCATGCCGTTTCCATGTCGCCAGACAGCCAGATCTAACAGGATAATCGTGTTCCCGAGACGGGGTCAAAGGGCAGATCCCCCCCCCCCCCCCCCCCCCTGTGGACACTGTGAACACCGCAGCTGCCTCAACAGGACACACGGCGCCGGGTTAAGCTCATAATCTGCCGCACGCCACGGAGCCGCTTCGTGGTAACGGTTACCTAACTTAAGTTAAGTTAAGAGCCAGTTGCGGACCAGGGGAGGGGGGGGGGGGGTGTAAAGATAGACGCCAATCGACCCGGAGCTGAAGCTAAAGGGCCCCAATGGCGGCGCAGATGAAAGCTTTTCGGTGTTCTTTGGCTCCCAAACCAGCAACAAAGAATAATAAAAGAAATCGTCAAGTTCCTGTCTGCACGTAGGGACAGAAAGCGGGGGGGGGGGGCACTGTGGCCTGCGCGGTGACCTCCTCGGGCTGGTTGTTCGGCGGCGCTCTTATGTAACGCACCGCACACAAAAGGAGGAAGGGGCATAAGTGAGAAGAATTTGGGAACGAAAGAAACGGAGGGGGACGAAGGGAGGGGGGCCCGTTCTCAAGCCACTTCTCACCCACTCGGGGGGGGGGGGGGGGGGGGGGGGGGTAGAGGAGAAAGCAAAAGTTTGATCACGCGGCGCACGGCTACGGATGAAAAGACATTCTCAAGAGGGACAACGGGTCAAAGAGACGGCCTTTCGAGGGGGGGGGGGGGATGAATCTGTCGGTTACGTCCGCCTTGTGCACATGTGAGGACCCCGCGGCGAGGCCATTATGGAGAAACGAAGCCCAAATCGAGGCCCCTCCTCTCTGTCTCTTCAGGCTTCACTGATAAAACAAAGACGAGACAAGCCTGGAGGGGGGGGGGGGGAGAAACAGGGGGGGGGGGGGGGGGGGGGGGGGGGGGCACGAAGGGAAGCAACTACATCGCTCCGGTTGATCTGTTGAAACCTCCTCAGAACAACAACAACAACAAGGACGACGAGCGACCGCGAAGCCGAACAGTCACGCTGACACACACACACACACACACACACACACGCACGTACGTAGGTGACGACTCAGCAGAATCCAGCACCCGGTGATTATCCAGCCTCAGCGCGGCTCACCTTTCGCACCTGTTATTATTCACACCTGTGGCCCAAGATCCATCGATTTGAGTCAAAAGTCGCATCCCCAACGCACGGGTCAACAAAGCGGCCCCGGGTTGCTCTCCTCTCTGCACTGATGGAAACTGATGGTTTTGGTGAAGACAATGAGGAAAAAA
Organism: Pungitius pungitius; assembly: GCF_949316345.1. Classification (NCBI taxonomy): domain Eukaryota; kingdom Metazoa; phylum Chordata; class Actinopteri; order Perciformes; family Gasterosteidae; genus Pungitius; species Pungitius pungitius. The sequence continues at coordinate 4,282,384 of NC_084900.1, read as the reverse complement.
GTACGAGGATGGAGCTTATTCTGTTGTGTTCTGTCTAGCAGTGGCTTAAAAGGCGCTGGTTTGTGTTACCGGGCCCTCTGTGTCGTCACAGCACCAGACGCGCGGCGGTTCCCACTCGCACCGCACAATTACCGACAAGACGTTGTGTCACTTCTCCTTCTCTTTTTAAAATCGCTGCTGCTTAAATGGAAGATCCAAGTTCAGCAGGTTGAAGAAACTCCCCCTTACTCAGATCTGCATGAACTCGGGTTACCGGGTAAACTACCTACTACGAGATGGGCCACGACCACGAGGGGCCTCTGTGCCCCACCCGCCTCGGCGCTGGTGTGATCACAGAAGGAGAAGCGCAGCGGGCCGGGAGGAGAACAAAGGGAAGTCGGAACCAGACGCCGGTGACCTCAGCCGGTCCGTTCCGGTCGCGGCTCCACGGAGGCAAGCCAGCATCAACAGAAAGGGGGGGGGAGAAGGGGGGGCGGGGGATGTCCGGCCCTCTGAGGGAGGGAGGGAGGGAGACACAGGGAGTTGGGCTGGGGAGCAGCAAACACTCAGTGGGGACAGTGTTTGACCCTCGTTTAATGAGGGGATCTAAAGAAAAGACTTTGAGACACTTTTTTTTCGGGGAGATGTTGGAGGTGAAGAAGAAAAACCATTAAGAAAAAGGCGACTGCAAGATGTGGCCCGTGATCAAAGGGTTTGTATCAGAGGCACCGAAGCCATTTTTAAAAATGGAAGGCACAGGATCTCGTTTTAATGATCATTAAACGCATTGAAATGATTTAAACCCAGGGCTTTCCCCCCCCTGTAAGGCGTCACAATGCAGATCTGAAGGGTTGTGAAATGATTAAAAATATTAAATCCGCCTATTATTTTAATAATAGTCTCACAAATAAGACACTTTTGTATTAATTACCAAAGAATTTTAAGGTGTGAATACCTCCATTTGTGAGACTTTACCACACGTTGCCTTTCACCCACGACTAACTTTAGAACACTGTCGGTCTACTTTTGACCCCCCCCCCCCACCCCCCGACCTCACCCCACCCCCCACGTGCCTCCCGTTCAATCCGCTCCTGTCGGCAGCTCTGATATTGCCGTCTCTCGGCCCGCGGAGCAGCGAGGGATTGAATTACCAAAAGGGGCAAAAATTCCCACAGGAGAGTGTCAGTATAACAACACCAATACTGCCCCCCCCCTTCCCCCCCTCCCCGCTGGCTGTTTCCACGACGGCACTCGAGGCTCCTGATACCCGAGCCTGGTCGCAGGAAGTGCCTGCGTGGCCTCATCATCATCATCATCCTCATCATCATCGCGGCCCACTGGCACACTAGCAGTGCCGCCACTCGTCACCTTACAAGGAGAGGAACGCCACGGAGGGACCACTTGACTCCCCCCGTGACGACGTGACAGAGACCTCGTGGGCAGTTTGGGAAAACAGAAAAAAAGAGAAACAGAAACAGAATATTTGAATGGTTCTGGTTTTGAGCGTAATTCAAAAGGCCGCAACTCTGCTGCTCAGCTGTCAATCATCATCAGAGTCGATTTAAAAACCAGAGACAACGTCCCACCGGACGGAGTCTGTCCTTCGCACCTTCGTGTCCGCAGGTGTGAATCTGCACATGTGAGCGAGTTCGTGCCCCCCCCCACCCACACCCCCCCACACACGTGCAGGGTGAGATTCTGTAGCTGCCTCCGGGCCCTGTGGACGTCAAACAAGCCACAATTAGAACGGCGTGATCATTCCACACGAATGATTGACGTGCTCCACTGTGCGATGGGAGAGAACCTCATCGCGTCCAGAAGGAAACAATGTGGAGAAAAAAAAGGGGGGGTGGAGGGGGGGTGTTGTCCTACTTGGTCGCCGAGGCAGAGCGCGCTGCAGAAATGCTCCTGCTGCTCCACGCTCGGTTTCCACGGTGATTTCCGACTCCCTTCGGAGGGCTCGTCTGGGTAAATTTCCACTCCGGCGGAACACCGTCCAACCGGTGGGCCGCTCCCTCCGTGATCCTAAACCCCCCCCCCCCCCAAGAAGCCATGAACCATCTCCCTCCCGTGCTGTCTGTCAACCGGTCCCCACAGCATGGTGGGATTTTAACCACCGCGAGGCCTGCAAAAATGTTGAGGTTAAGCCAAAGAAAACTATGCATTGCATGAAAAACAACAACAACAACAACAACAAAAAATCCCATCCGCCTGCAGGCCGTAACCAGTTCTGCTGGAGCCGGAGGGAGCGACGCGTCACCACACCTTTGTTCCGAGAAATCCTAATTTACTTCGGACTAAAGCGTTGTGTTTTTTTGGCCCTCGCTTTAGTCTGAAAACAGCCAGCAGGTTTCCATGAACTCTGATTACATCTCTTAACATTTGAATGTTGGACTCCAGGTGGTTTTAGCTCGGCAGCTCGGGGTCCTCCTCGGCCCTCAAAAGCCCTGTTTGTAAAAACATGGGATTTACTGCTGCCTCATGTTGAATAAGAAAACAACTGAAGTACACGAACGCACGTGTAACCTTGAGTTTGTGCCGTGGCGTTAAATCGTTGCGGATTACAGTAAAGTACAGTAAAAAGGAAGATGGAAGTAGAATATAAACCGCTGAGAAATGAAGAATATTCCAAAACGATCTCCAGGAACAACGTCGTTCTGACAGTTGTGACCTCTGACCTTCGTGTGTGGCCAGAAGAAGAGCTTCATCTGTGATTTACACTTTAAAAAAGAAAAACAAGGATGGCATCCTATGGCTGAAATCTGACTGAAATCTGACTAGACCTCGTCGATCAAAGTTTACCAGGTAAAACCCCCGCGATGCACGATCTAAAGCGTTGATAACGCTCCCTATGACCTAAGGAGTGTCAATTCATGCACCGAGCTATTTATGATCATCTTCGGTGTTATCAGTGTCAACAAATATGTGAACGAGCTGGAGGCAAAACACAGCAAGGCATGCAAGAGGAAGTGTGTGTGAGAGAGAGAGAGGGAGGGAGGGTGAGCGAAAGCGGGCGTGTCCTCCTCTCCCTTTGCCACGCTCCGTGGGGATTAGCTATTTAAAGTTGCGCTGCTCCGCGCCACGGAAAGCCTCTCCACGCGGACAAGTGGGACCCTGCGGCGGGGACGCGCGTTTTTAACGGGACGGACACAGTTATCCAAATCATCCAGTCCTCCCAGTGTGCCTCACCAGGTGGGTCAACTAAAGACATTTAAGCTGTTTTAACCCTCAAACGAAAAAGGTGTCCACGAGCCGTGTGCGTGCGGTCGGTCCCTCGCGCGGCGCGTTTTACGCAGCAGAGTTTGAGATGCACCGATTCGTGCACAAGTTGATCCTCGTTGGGGGGGGGGAAGCATCGTCTGCAGGCTTCACTTCGCCACCCACGTGATGATTGATGTCCTCCAGCGGGACTTGGGAGTGTTTTTTTTTGCAGGTCTGGTACAGTTCGGTCGGGGAGCGCGAGGACAGCAGTGGACGCTCGGATTAAAGCCTTCTGACGCACTTCGTGCACCCACCTTTCAGCGCGGAGGCGCGCGTGGATCCGTTAAAGTGGTGCTGGAGGAAAGGGCTTGGTTTTATAGCGTGAGGTTAGGGACTGTACCGAAGGGACCAGGAGAGGAGAGGGGACGGTGGGGGGGTGGTCATTTAGGATTTTCTTTCTAAAACTGTTGGGGGGGGAAGTCTGGGAGGGTGTTTTTCATTTTAAATATTTTCTGTCCTTATTTTGTCAATATTATTCCGCCCCATTTGGCCTTAAAGTGAATGAAAACATAAAAAATTGCACTCACAAAAACGTCAGTGTAACGGCCTCTTTATCAGGGTTTTACAGCTGCACGAGTTTTTGCATTAACCCGTTTACAAAGTTAAGTTATATAGTAGGAGGAGACAAAGTAACTTTAGACAATTGAGAAAATAAGTCACTTCCCTGAAATGTAGCAAAGAAATTAGCATATAAAGTAACAGCAATTGGAGTAAAAGTGTATTAAAGCACTTTCTGAGTAATGTTCTGTTGTGAGCTCGACAGAACCACCTTTTTAAAGCGTCTTTATCCTCTGGCTGTGATGAACTGTGACGCTATTAATGGGGACACACACACACACACACAGCAGTGTGTGCGTCATCCAGGCCTGTGTGAGTCTTCGTGTTGTGAGCAGTGACACAAGACTGCTCTTTTTTTTTTTTTTCTTCATCAAACCCCAGGGACAGAGAGGGGTGAGGCTGGGGGGGGGGGGGTTTATCACATTACGGTGAGCACATGTGCCCTGCCGCTTGCTTTAACGATATTTACAGAGGCGATAAGAAAAAGCATGGTCCGGTTCACTGGTTTGAGGGGGGGGGGGGGGCACTACATTTTGAAAAAGGTGAACACGCGCGAGCATTTTGACTCAAACACGCGCTGAAAAATGTGAAAACCTCAAGGACGAAGCCACTCGCAAAGGGGCTGTTTGTTTTCTTTCCGAGAGGATTGCGCAACTTCCAGCTCCATCAGTGAGCCGCCACTGATTGGGCAACCCCCGAAAACCGCATTATTCAGGTTGAGCATGTCGCTTACATCAGCTGGCTGCAGGCCACAGCCTCCGGGGGAGGGGGGGGGGGGGGAGAAGAATAAAAACCATAAAAGGAGGTTCGAGGCCAAACTTCATTCCTCTTTTCTCCCTCCAGAGCTTTATTTTTCCTTTAGCCTCATTTCTAGCTGACCGGGGGGGGGGGGGGGGGGAACCCTGGTATCTACGTATGCTGGAGTACGAGGGACCGGTCTCCCCGAAACTCGATGCTTTTGTGGATCCTCGCAGATCAGAGGAAACTCTGGGACAATGTTGTCCCCTTCCCCCCCCATAATGGATTCACTGTGTCGGGCATAAAGGGGATAGGGTTACACGGTCACACCTGAGGGGAAATCAGATGGTTATAGACAAAAGTTGTTGGTTTTTACCCCCCCTCTTCTTCTTCTTCTTCTTTTTCGGTGTGAATTTATTTTGCAAGGGAGGCCAATTCACCAGCAGCTCTGTGCGTATGTGCGAGCTGTCACGTCTCCACCGACGCCGCCTCTCAGGGCACAGCAGCACGAGGGAACCAGCAGTAAACACCAGGGGGGGAGGGGCTGGGGAGGGGGGAGGGGAGGGGAGGGGGGGCTGTCAGGCAAACACTGTTCTCCTTCATGTTACAATCCCCCGTCCACTTTAGGACGGCGGCGGTCCTAATCGTGGGGTTATCGGTGAGCAGCGGGGGTTTGAGGTCACTTTGAGGCGCCTTCTCGCTGGGGGGTGGGGGGGAGGGTTCGGCGTCTCTCTCTTCGGTCGATTTCAGGCCTCATTGCCTGTGCTCCATTTCACTTGACCCACTTCCTCACCCCATTAAGACTAAAATAAATACCCTCCCCCCCCCCCCCCCCCCCCCCCCCCCATAGCTTTAAAATAAATACAGCTCAGTGCTAGCACGTGGCCCTGGCTTTCATCACTGAGAGGTTCCACACATTTGGGGGGGGGGGGGGGGGGACGATCCTCTGGGGAGCTGGACTCGATGCATTGGATTCATTGAGTCATTCAGGTCACGGCGAGGTCACGTGACCCCTCCGTACAGCTGCGACGGGAACCGAAGCCCTCAGGGTTCTTGAAAGGAAAACAATAACTTTAATGCATCACAACCCGGCCTCGGAGTAATCCGTCCGGGCGTCGGGGTGGGGGTGGGGGGGGCTTAATGTGCCGTGGCCCACTGACGTCCTGTTCCAGGATTAGACTTGAGTTGATGAGGTAAATACGGGCTGGTCGCCGGGACACCGGGCCGTGTCCGGTCACAGTGGGGCGGCGTGCCGCTGAGGTGGCGGATCATAATTCTATTATCGGTGACCTGGCCACGAGGCAAGGAGCCGTCAGCAGGATCCCTCTCACTGTGACCCCCCCCCAGCTCCAGCAGGAGCGGGAGGAGACGTGAACATCCTACAGAACACGTCCTCGTAGTTGCTTTTTTTAGGGTGGTTGGTTCGGAAAAGCTTGTGCATCACACTGCTTTTTGGTCGTATTCTTATTCTGTCCCCCCCCCCCCCCCACCCCCCCTCCTCCTCCTCCTCCTCCTCTCTCCCTGCAGACGTCTCAGCCATGGGTGTGAAGATGCTGCAGTGTTTTCCTTTCTACAGGCGCTGTAAAGAGCGCTGCAGGAGCAGGCAGGGCCCCCCGCCGGCAGGTGAGGAGAAACTCAACCCGCAGAAACAATTCAAAGCGAAGGAAATCAAGCCATTTCTTGATCAACTCTCAACTCTCTCTCTCTCTCTCCCTGTACGTCTTCCTCCCTCGCAGCCCCCCCCGAGGAGACGAAGCCCCGCCTTTGCTCCACAGCGTCCTGCGGCAGCGACAGCGAAGGGGCAGCAGGCCTCAGTCGGGGCTCCCAGATATATTTCTCCACCAAGGCCCGGCTGTCCTTCAGGCACCAGCTGGACAGCAACATCAACGCGGTGGACGCCACCTACTGAGGAGGAGGAGGGAGGGGTGTGTGTGTGGGGGGGGGGGGGGGGGGGGCTTCATAGACGATAAACGGATTCCTGTGTCTTCGGGGCCCTTTTCCGGTCGCCCGTTGCTCATGGGACCGCGCGGCTCGGAGCCCTTCGGTCGGACCGACCCCCCCCCCGACGCAGCAGGGGGACGACACGCCGAGACGGACGTGGTTTTCGGTCTCCGTGCATCAGGATTCACTTCGTCCATCGGTGGCGACGGGAGAGAAGACGATGGACTTGTTTACAGCATTCACTACCTAAAAGTGCATAGCCTCTTTTTATAGTTTTTTGTTTTTTTTATATTGTTTCGACTAACTTTTTTACGACAGGGTGATTCACTAAGCGAGATGAAAGTATGAATATCCCTAATATATGTCCCTTAGACATGCTTTTTAGATGCGGATGGTATTAAATTAACTGCTGTATTGATATTGTTTTATTTTTCGGGGTACTGAAACTAATATTTTTAAATGATGCCCAGCTCGTTGTATTACAAAACCCATTGTTGACATGATTGGGCTTTATTTCCAACACTATCAGAGGAGGGTGCCTTTAGTTAGTTCCTCTCTTGAAAGCCGGAAGCAGACTTTTTTTTTTTTATGTTAATACGGCAAAACTTAACTCTATTAGTGTCTTGTTTGGCTTCAGCTCACTTTAGCTAACCTCCTGTCTCTGATGTTTTATAACTAACAAAACCTCCTGGTTTCATTTGATATTAAATAGTTTGTCTTCAAACAAACCTTATCTGATGAGCAGCTTTCTGTATTTGCCTAAAACAAACAGATACGAATGTAAAGGCTCTGATCCCCAATGACTGTGAAAAAAACCCACGATGAAATTAAATGTTTGCCCTCTGAGGCAAAAATCCTCAGAAGTTGTTCAAAGCTACAGTTTGTCAACACAAAGCATCTTTATTCTCCACTAACTAAAAATGCACATTGAAAAAAATGCCTCTTGTGTTTTTGTAGAACGTACAGTGATGGCTAACGTTTGTCATTAAGCATTTCTTAAACAAGACACAATGTATCGCATTAACAACATTTATTTAAGAAATGAGTTCATTGGTATAAAAAAAGAAGAAGAAAAAAAAAAAACTACCGACAAACTTCTTCCAAACCTGGGACCCCCCCACCCCCTGGGGTTACACCATCGCTGCGTGCGTTTGGGGGGGGTTTACGGTTTAGAGATGACGCCGTCCGGATAGCGGCTCTTAAATCGGGCCACGACATCCGGGTCCAGGAGATGAATGCCGTCGAGCTGGTTTCCCAGCGTGACCCTGGGAGTGGAGAGGAGGAGGAAGGGGGGGGGGGGGGGGTAAGGTCAATCAGCCCCCCCAGTAACACGTGCTTTTGTTTAAGGCCAACGGTACGTTACCAGTTGGGCTGGACGTTGTGCGGCCGGCCGAAGAGCTCGATCTTCCTGGTGCCGGGCGACAGCCTCTCGATCATCCCGTAGATCTCGTCGGGCTTGTGGCTGGTGGAGCGGACCTGGAGGAGAGCGTTTTGAAACGTGATGAAGGTGTCGAATCCCCCCCCCCCCCCGACGCAGAGACCATCGAAACACCCAGATTTACCTCGGCCACAATGACGTCGCAGTCCAAACCTCGGTTGAATCCCTGAGGGTTTCCCTTCACACCCACCTGAAGAAGAAGAAGAAGAAGAAACAAATAATGTCTACATTTCACACATTTATGTGACTCACAAACGCACACGGTGACACACACGGACACACACACACACGGTGACACACATACCAGGCAGTGCTCCTTCCCGTGGTTCAGCCAGTGGCCCGTCCTCCCCGTGCGGATGATTCTCTGCAGCTGGTTGGTTTTCACCCAGATGATCTCATCGGCTCGATCGTAGCTGACGGACGGAAAAGGAGCACGTGAACAAAAAGCAGTTTAGTAAAAAAAAAAATACAAAAAAAAAAAAAATGTAAAAAAAGGAATTGGATGTACTAATAAAGCGACTCACCCCCAAAGACTGAGACACTCTCTGCCCAGCTCCATGGCCCTGGAAGCAGAGTCGGCGGTTTAAAGCGGAGAAGAGGACACAACTCTTCTCTCATGAATGTATTACCACAAAAGTCTCCACTTGTAAAAAAATAAAATAAAAGGTTTCTGGACTATTTATTGTAAGTTAGAAATCCGACATCATCACGCAGCATCACACTGCAGGCCTCGGTGCAGTTACCTGCCGGTGACCCAGAGGAAGAGGAAGCCGTCGTCTTGCAGGATGGGGATGTTGAGTTTTCTCATCTCGTCGTCGGTGAGCGTGCCGTAGGGCAGCTCCATGTGGATGTCCCACGGGGGGTCGGCCATCACCACGGCGAACTTGCCCAGGATGGACACGTCCAGGAAGCGGATGTCGCAGCAGATCCACTGCGACACAAACCTCGGTCAACTCCACGGCAGAAATACCCACGCGGGGCCCCCCCCTCTCTCTCTCGGCCTCACCTGGGAGGGGAACAGTTTGCCCACGTTGCTGTCGGCCTCGCCGGCACAGAGGCCGAGCTCCGTGGTCCCGCCCTGGGGCCCCAGCAGGCTCCCCTCGGCCTCCGGGGGGCAGTCGATCTCGTAGTGGACGTACTTGCAGGTGTCCATGTGGAAGCAGGTGTTGAGGAAGGAGCAGTCGCCGAGGCTCTCGTCCGTGTGCTTGTTGATGATGCGACTGAAGGGGGGCAAGATTTGTGCAAGGTCATTACATCGCATTCAAAAGAAGTAACACCATTTTCTTTAAGGCCGAATCTCTGGAAGGCAAATCAATTTTTGTTTTAAACGTATCCGTTTTTAAATTAAACAATTGATTAGTACTTTTAAAATCTTTGATTATAGTGACCTCTTCAGGCCAATTGGGGAACTATGTTTACAAGACATTAAATAGTTGCTCTGGAGCAATAACAGGAAAAGACACCAAGCGCTGCCTTCAGCCTTTATCTGTTGGTGCCGCCCGATTGAAAGATTTCATGGTGCGGGACGTTATAACACGGGGAGGGGGGAGTTGCACGAGTGCACCGACCGGAAGTGCAACTTGGTGCACGGCTGTGGCGTGTCCCCGGAGCGCAGACACTCCTCTTTGGTCCCGTGGTCGCAGAACTCTTGGACCTGGGCTCGGCCGCGAGACCGGAACTTCAGCACGATGGACTGCTCCTTGGCCGTGCTGGCGTTGAGCAGCTCGAGAATCTCTCTGCTCACCTGGACACAAGAAAAACATCACATCAGTCCTCCCACCTGCGGATTATCCTGCGCTGTGAGAGACGCTCTCCCCCCCCGGACCTTCCCACCTTCTTGCTCTGCTGCTCTTTAGTGGACTGCTGGTTCAGAAGACTCTCTATCTCCATGTCCAAATGGGACGACTGGCCTTTACCGCTCCGGCCCTTCTTGTCGGCCCCGCTCAGCGACGCCGAGGTCCCCGCCAGCTGCGTGGAGGCAGCCGGCGTCAGAGAGGTGAAAGAAGAGTGCGGGGGGGACGCGGACCTCTGGAGTGAGGGCGAGAGGCCCGGAGCCCTCTTGTGGTGGGTCTGATCTGCCGCTTTTCTCTTCACTCCGGTGCGCTGGGTTCCGGGCCCGATCATGGCCCAGAGTTTTGTGTGGTCCACCGCCACCACGATTGAGGGGGAGGAGGTGGTGGTGGTGGTGGAGGAGGAGGAAGAGGCGTTGGAGGGCTGCCGCACCTCGATGAGCTCCTGAGCAGAGAACTTGAGCAGCAGACTCTGGATGCTTCCATGACTGACGGCCGTTTCAGACTGTGAAGCGGGAGAGTCAGATAGATGAGGTTACTCATATCATACAGCCACGCTCGAACATTCCGTGTGCACTAGCGCCTAAAGACTCACGTCGAGTTCCTTTGTGATGGCAAGGGAGTCCGTTGGCAACGTGAGACTCAGATCGGAGAGATATCCCAGCAGCTTCTTCTCTAGTTCAGGGTCGGGTGGTTTTTCCGTCTCCCCCTGAGCGGGGAGGGGCGCTGTGGGGGCCGGGCTGTCACTCCTGGCGGTGGATCCCTCTGTGCTGCTTCCACCATCTGACCGGGAGGAGACAACAGAGGTTGACACCCACCTTTTGAAAAAGTAGCCCTGATCATGTATAATATTTAAATAGCGGTGTTTTGTTTGATCCTTCAGCATTTATTTTATTTTGACAATCTGCTATTAGGTACGACATGTGGATGTGGAGTTTTTGCTGAGTGGACCAGAAGTCTAAAACGTAGAGCGATGCATTCTGGAGCAATGGTCAAACAAAAGGGAAATTATAACAAAATGGAAAACGACTAAGGAACATTCTGTAACAGGAATGTTTTGATCTCTCTCTTTCTGTTCATATTTTTCATGTGGAAAACCATCTCCAGTCAATGTGACAGCACATGAAAGGACTGTAGACTTAGAAATGATTTACAACAATATTAACCAACAACTTGTCTGATAATTGGTTGTTGAGGATTTAATGTTCATCTTATCAAGGAATGGGGAAATATTACATTTGACTTTCTCAAATGTAAGAATGTTATGCTTTTCTGTTCGAATACGTTTTAGACCTCTGAGAGAACAACTCTTTGGGTAAGTCATGAATTCATAAATGAATCAGCAAAACAGGTGTCTATGGATTCATCGTTTGTCACCAAGTGAATATTTACCGATTTTCTGGTTTTCAACTTCACGTCCAACAAAACCAGTTATTTGAAGATGTAATCTTGGGCTGAGAGAAATGATAATGAATCCAGAATACAATCGTCATTTTAATCGATGATTGAAACAATTCGCCCATGTCCTACATTTTGCAACCACTTAACAATAACAAATGTTCGAACACGGGCCGTTTGATCTTCCCTCCTGGTGCGACTCAAACTCAAATAAATACGCGATGAATCCGATCCCGCCTCCATCGATTACTCAACTACAAAAAAAAACAACCGTTTTCTTTTTCCGCCCCGCTCCCTTCTGGCCCGACCGACCGTACCCGAGGACAGCGCTGCCGGGTCTTTCCTCCGCCGCTGCAGCCTCTCCCGCAGGGAGTCCAGCTGCTTCTTGTGCGCCTGGATGCTGCTCCATGTGTCCGACATGGCCACACTTGGCGAGGAATCAGAAAAAAGAAAAAAAAAAATGAGGAAAAGGGTCACCGTCCGCCTTGTTGATGGGAGAGAATGGTGCGTGGTCCGTGTCGAAATGGAGTCCGGCCTGCACCCGGTGCGAGAATAGAGGTTCCGGCGTAGTGGTGCTGCGTTAACGAACGAGTCTAGGAGGTCGTGTTATCTGGAATAAATACATCAGTGTACTTCAACGGCAGGTTCTCTAAGCTGTATCTCGGCAATGACAATTTTATTCAATTTAAAATAAATATTTATCGGACTCATTCTAGGCACGTACCCGAGCACTTACACTTCCGGTGTCGGTAAAATTAAAAGCCCTTTTCCTTTACGCTGAAATTGATTTCACTCGCACTATTTCAGTGTAAATAAATACTTTTCTGTTATCACGCCACCATTTGAGCATCATTTGGAACACTACCCGCATCTCGGTGTACTTTGTTTGCTACTCCTGCCGCTAGCGTTACGTTACCAGACACTTTCTTCCGAGCAAAGATGGCGGAAGGCGAGAAGAGCGCCGAGCCGCTGCAGGACAAGAGCGAGCTGCAAATTTTGAAGGTATTTGCCCTCTTATCAGCCGCACGACCGTTCACCTCGGCGCGCTTTCGGCTCCCTCGTGCTGGGCGAAGGTTTCATGCGCTCGGCGTTGTTAGGCATCTCCTTGTCGTTGGCCCGGCGGACGTCTCCCTGAACGTTTCGATACTACAACAAACTGGCACGTTAACAGACGGCGTCTAGTGTGCAGCCTTTTTATTTCTGATGCCTTGTCCGGTGCATGAGTGCCACACGTCGTGTGGGCAGATTAGGTCACAGACTTTACATTTATCCCTGGCTATGTTAACGCATGCATAAAGGTGCAAGCTAGAGAGCTCGCTTGGACTCAGTGCATTCGAGTTGGATCAAAGGTGGATTTGTAACCAAGAAATACCATTTATATATTACGAGGAGTAGTAGTTTTTCATGTTGGTTTTTTTAGGGGCTCTCCAGCATTTTAGTATTGCGCTTCCAGAAAGAAACAAAATCAACGGAGGCTGACATCCTGGCTTTAAGAACCAATTCTGGGTCAACGGCGGATCCTACAATTCCCATCATGCAACTCGTCAGGTTCTTTCATGAGGCCGTCTGTGTCTGGTTCCTGCTAACCTGTAAAACCCCACTTTAAAATAATGTATGGCAGCTTTTCTTCAAAAATAACATAAACAAATAATAATTGAGGATTACAGAATGTTGATGCATTTTAACATGTTGAAATGTAGTTGTTCATCTAAACCAAATACTGCCACAGTTTTATTGTGATTTACTCTGGGGGAAAAAAAAACATCACAACAGTCTTCACTTATATTGGTGCATCATTAAGGGACAACTGCCACCCACGTTTTCTCCCCAACTCCGTATTGTACAGTTAAAAATGTCCCTTTGGTCTATTTTTAACAACATCTCTTTGCCTCCCACCACAGGAGCTGGTGGATGAGCTGTATGACTTCAGAGATCGCTACTTTGAGACTCACAGCGTGGAGGAAGCTTGGAGGAAACAGAGTGACACCGCGCAGGAGATGCAGAAGACCCTGAAGAAGCTGGAGGAGAAAGAAGGCGAGGGCTTCTCTATTCTTCACAACAGGCGCTTTCTCAGGATGTCCTCGGCACTTACCGTATCTCCCATTTTCCCCTCAGATCAATTCAAACACAAAGCAGAGTTTCTGCTGCAGAAGGGCAGGTGTCTAAATGTAGCGCCGGACTTCAGTCCCGAGGCGGAGGAGTGCCTTTCCCGGTCGGTGAAGCTGGAGCCCGGCCTGGTCGACGGTTGGAACACGTTGGGGGAGCAGTACTGGAAAAAGGGGGACCTGATCGGTGCCAAGAACTGCTTCACCGGAGCCCTGCAACAGGTACACTGAGGACAGTAAAGGGACAGTGAAGTACTCCATTTTCCATTTTGTCCCCCTGGCTTTAACCCGAACCAAGAGGCACCGACGCATAGCTAACAAAATATACAGGTCTTCTCCGAAATGGATCACTCACCCGCCCGTGTGCTTTCAATCAGAGCAAAAACAAGGTGTCTCTGCGCAACCTGTCCATGGTGCTGAGGCAGTCTCCGGCGGCAGACAACGACGCGCACGTCAAGCAGGTGATGGAGAGCGTGGCCATGGCCCGGGAAGCCGTGCAGCTGGACGTCACGGACGGGACGACCTGGTGTGAGTGAAGTTGTTTTGGGTGCCTCCGGGAAGCAGAGGATTACGAGGTGGAGGGGAGTGAAGTGAAGTGACGGTTTCCTTTTCCGTGTGGTCGCGCTCGCAGACATCCTGGGAAACGCCTACGTGTGCCTGTTCTTCACCTGCGGACAGAAGCCCCAACTTTCCCAACAAGCCCTGAGCGCCTACGCGCAATCCGTGAGTCGCCGAGCGCGTCTCATCGCCGCCGCCGGCACGTCCGCAGCCATGTTTTACAACCCCCCCCCCCCCCCTCCTCTCCTCCACCTGTAGGAGAAAGTAGACAGAGCTGCCTCCTCTTACCCGGAGCTGCATTTCAACCGGGCCAAGCTGTTCCAGTACGAGGAGATGTACGGGAGTGCGCTCGCCGGCTACAGCCGAGCCGCCGCGCTCGACCCCGGCTGGGAGGAGCCCCCGGAGAGGGAGAAGCAGCTGCTTTTGTACCTGAAGAACGTCACGGAACTCCTACAGAACAAGGTACCAAAAAAAAAAAACGAGTGCTGTTCCTACAGCCCGTGGTGACGTCTTTTTAAAGAGGTCTTGTACTCTTGTTGAGTCTGTCAGCATACATTGATCACCACAAGGTGGCAGCAGAGCACAGCCGTTTCTCTCTCTCTACTCCTAACCTCCACTCTTTCCATCTCTTCAGGGGAAGGTGAAGGCGCGTCGGTTGAGGATGATGCTCTCTGACCTCGGCACGTCGACCCTGGGGCCCTGCGCCTCCCCTCACTTTCGATCCCCGACGGGCCGCGTGGGCAGCCTGGAGCCTCGCAGCATCTCCTCCCTCACGCACGGGCACAACGTCGGGCTGGCCGCCGTGGGCAAGGTGGTGTTCAGCCTGGCCTCGGAGGGTCGCATGGCCTTGTGAGTGCAGCTGACGTCGTCAACGTGCGGTTGGCTGCCGTCTTGCTTTGCCTGTTTTGATATTTTTGCTGATGCTGTGCAATCTTTTTTTATTTTTTCCTCCAGCACGTTTGGAATGGTGGACAGCGAGGAGTCGTACATAGTGGTGATGGTGTACAACACGGCGGAGAGCTGGGGCGTCCTCATAGGAGACACCGTCGTCATTCCCGAACCTCAGCTCAAACGCAACAGCGTCACACACAAAGACGAGGTCGGTGTTGCCACGCGGCGGGAGGTTCGAAGGCGCAAAGAACAAAAGGTCCTCCCACGCGGTTTGACTTTTCACGTTTCCTCTCTCCCGCAGTCGTTCGACTTCAGGAGTATACGAGTGGACTCGCCGCTGCTCCTCCTGGTCAACGGCAAGAAGCCAAATGCCCAAAGTCAGATCGCGGCCTCCGTTACCTACAAGCCGCAGAGCGAATGAGCCCAAGCAGCAGCAGAAAGTGCAGCGAGAGGACCAATTCGTTTTCCTGGATTTTGAAAGAGTTTGGCTCATTATGGAAGTTTCCCCAAAGTCTGTGCCTGTTTTACGTGTTGTTTTGTATATAGAAGTTACCCTGTAACTTGTCTTTAGATGGACATTTTGTTTATATTTATAAATATTACTTTTTTTATATTCTGTTGAATGTGCTGATTTTCACCCTGAGCCCAAATCCCTCTTATCTTGAACCCATCGTTTGTTTGGTGTCTTATGACAGCAGTTTTCAGCCCGTAATCAATGCCCCCTAAAAGTATCATGTATACCGGAGTTATTCCTCCTGTGAAAAGGGACCTTTGACAAGAGATGTCATTGTTAGTCACATAGTTTTTAACAAAGCTGCATAAAAGACACTCATTCCTGCAGTCTGCCTTAACCAGTGAGCCGCCTGCTTTGTTTGTTATGCAGTCAGAATCCTTTCATTCCACAAAAAAGTCTAGACCTCCAACGAGTCATTTTCATCAGTAACCAACCCGAGCTATGGGGTATGAATTGTTCAGTTAAATGCATCGTTGGTTTTTGTTTTACGATTATCCCCTTCACCCCAATCCTCCCTTAAGATGGTGATCTCACATGGAGACACTGGAATCCTCCGTATTACATTCATTTGACTAGAACAAGGTTAAAATTTTAATGAACTGCTTCCGTAAGCCACGTTAATAGAGAACACTGTAAGGGAATGCACTTTTTAAAACAGTTGAAGTACTTCTTAACACAAATGTAAGGCAGAGACTGAAAATAAACATTAGCTTCCATGTCTGGTTTGGTTCTATATGAGAATAAATGCTATAAAATGCACTCTGGCGCACTAAATCACTCAAACGTTTGAACACTTTGTAAACAAAATACAAGTAATCGGGTAAATGTGCCACAGTCATTAGGACACCCGTTGCCGTCTCAGTGCTTCTTCACGAAGGACCGGCCTCGCTCCCTGGCTGGGGAGCTGAACGGGAAGAAGTTCTTGGCTCCGTCAGCCTCCACGCAGGAGAAGAACCGGCTTTCCCCGTCGTTGCCCGCGGAGCTGAACAGAGGGCTTTTGTGGGGACTTGCCGGCCGAGGCACCGCCGGGTGACACGCTGGGGGGGGTGGACGGATGATCAGCCCGTT
Source organism: Pungitius pungitius (assembly GCF_949316345.1). NCBI lineage: Eukaryota > Metazoa > Chordata > Actinopteri > Perciformes > Gasterosteidae > Pungitius > Pungitius pungitius. The sequence continues at coordinate 4,266,145 of NC_084900.1, read as the reverse complement.
AAAATTCTTTGCTCTAATTCCGATTTTAAACACTTGGAAATGTTGGAAAGGACAACAATGTTTGCCCCGATCACTCATGAACTACAGTCTATGCTCTTCTCTAATTGAAAAATATCAATTCACCTTCTGCACAGACCGAATATGACGTTCTCACCAGTGATGAAGTTGTGATGAGCCGGCTGCAGCAGCGAGTCTCTCTCCCCAACGTCCACCACCATGTTGCGCAACCTCAGAGAGTCGTACACCGCCTGTAGCTTCTGGTACTGCCTGTTTCTCTCCATCAGCTTCTCGGACACCTCGCTGTACTTCCTTTTGTACTCCTCCATCACCTGAAGCAAATAGGACGTCGGAAACGTTTAACGTATTGACTCAAACGTATGTTGCTCTCTCTCATAGGTCATGACCACAGAGCACTACGAGTTTAAAAGCTGCGGCTTACTTTCTTCAGGGATGCGATTTCCCCCCTCATGCCGGTGAGCTCCAGTTCTCTGCTCTGGTTCTGCTGGGTCAGCATCTTCTCCATCTGCTTCAGCTGGGCCTCGGCCCGTGACAGACTGTACTCCTGATACATATGCTCCTGGTGGACCTGTGTGCAAAGAGACCGAAAACCTTGATGTTTTCCAGGAAAGGAGTAGAGAATCAAACCGGCAGAAAAATACATTCAAAGGCCCCGATTTACACACACACACACACAGAAAAGGTATTTGGACCTGATAGCTCCAGAAGGCCAGAGCGCGGGCACTGATGTCCAGGACCACGTCCGGCCGCAGACCCGCCAGGACCATGGCTTTGTACTCCTCGGAGGGAGACAGCTCCGTCCTCACAATGTCCAGCTTGCCGGACAGCGCGGAGGAGCAGGCCGGGCAGATGGCCGGGGAGCGGCTGAACTCGCCGGACCCGTGCTGATCGCAGAAGACGTGCGAGCAGGTCGTGGCCCAGGCGAAGCCGGTGAGCTTGCTCCGGCACTTTGGGAAGTTGCAGAGGAGCATGTCGTCACAGAAAGACATGGCCGCGACTGCGAGAAGTAGAGAAAGTAAGTCATTAAGTTAGTTTAAACATATCATGGGGAAGCACACAAAGAAATCCATTGGGGAGAAACAGCCTATTCAATAAGATGTTTTGATCAGTGTGGGTTGTTTCCATCACACTTGAATGAATGACATCAAAGTCCTATTTGGTAAAATTGGGGTTACATTTTTTTTATGTTGTGTGTGTTGATTGACTCAAGTCATTTGATGGATTGCCAGAGATTTCCTTTATCATTTTTTTCCTTACAGTAAAGCACTATTCGGCTCACTCTGCCATTCGGTCCTATTTTAAAAAAACAACACTTTAATTTTTTCACCTTATTTTAAATTATTAATGAGAGAATTGGAAATACTAAATGCCACGAATCATAAGTTGGCAGTGTGAAGGAGGAACCTTGTGCTAACTTTAAATAGCTAAGTTTGGCTAACTAGCTTAATGCTACATCCACTGCTATTACCATTAACGTTAGCATTAACGGTTAGCGGTAACGCGATGAGCTCCGGTTAAACAGAACCGTTAAAACCACTTTAAATGTTGCTATTGACAAAACCTTTGACGTCTAGCAATACAACAGATACCGTAACAGTATATTATGATTAAATTGTCACTGATGTCGGGAGACACGTAACCTACCGGTTAAGGTTAACTCTTTGCTGCGAAGGTAACGGCAGTTGACGCTGAATAAATGCTGTATTCTGATTGGCTGATTGCGTCTCAAACTCCCTAACAGGAAAAGCTCTAGACTTTTATTTTACTTTAATTTAGTCCATATACTTAATTTGATGCAAAAGACATACATTTCGACTTGGAGTGCTTTTAGTGTGATATTGCTCACTCTTTTTGGAGTGCTTTTAGTGTGATATTGCTCACTCTTTTTACAACTAGGCAACTTGTATACTCCATCACCATCTTCATTTTAAAGGATTCACTTGGACACTTGACTATGTCCAAAAAAATTAACCCCACATTAGCATGACCGGTATTTCCCCAAGTCAAATAATCCCGTTTTTTCTTGCACAGCCTTTGAGTGGATTTATGTATAATGTGAGACACCTACTTAAATATGCCCCCCTCCCTTCTCCTCCACCGCCTCCTCCTCTCTCCCACTTTTTTCTCTCTCTCTCTCTCTCTCTCTCTTTTATCCATTCGTCCACGTGGTACAGGAGTAAAGGCGGGGGGTGAAAGAGGGGCATTGTGCTGTGCAGCAGTGGATCCGGGGGTTCATAGAGAGAGAGGGGAGATGCTCACTCAACTGTGTCCAGCACGCCATTGTCAAAGATTCCCATCTATTCTCTGCCTTTTAAATAGAGCTCCAGTGTAAGATGCTTTTTTTTTTTTGGAGGGGATGGGAGGGGGGCGGGGGGGGGTGGTGGTGGTGGGGGGGTATTATACGCTTGGTGATAACACACATAATGCATCAATGTGAAATAGCTGTGTGGCCCCACTTGCACACAACTCGCCGCGCTGTTATTGATAATTGGCCATATGGAAATCAAAGGGGCAGAGAAATCACACAGCCATTCTTCATCTGGCACAATACTGGCAAGAAGGGTTTTTGACTTTGCAAGTCAATTATCACTTGCTTATTTATCCACTTTCCTTCTGATAAATAGCCGCGGTGCACTTTGGGGGTCCTCAACAGATGTCATCTGTTAATACTTCGTTTAGACACAATGTTGCATCTTAATTTGAACCATACTTGCGGAATTATGTCTTTAAGGCCTTTTATTAAACCAAACTAACCGATTCCAGCGCCCAATTCAATTCGTTTTTAAGCGATCCAACGGCTTTGACACCTAATTGTCATGTTTGACTGAAAGTTTATAGCTGCCGTGTGAGTGTGTAAAGAAAAAATAAAGCTGGAGAGAAAGAGAGAACCAGGGAGGCTGTGTGTTACACGCCATTGAAATGCAAATATCACTGAAGAACAAGGAGTGGTTCTGTGTCTGTGAGTGTGTATGGCGAGTGTGTGTGTGTGTTTGTATGTGTGTGTATGCATGCAGCGGGGCAGCAGTGGGAGAGGAGGGGCACAAATTGGACAAGTTTTTTGGGGGAGAAGGTACTTTAGGAAACAGCCACACACACACAAACAATACGCACACATCCAGAGCAGCTTCACATGACACGCCGCGGACCTGCGGATTTCCAACACCTACGTGCTATTGTTTTACTTTACCCCTCGTTCATTTTACATTTACAAGTGATCCTGCACCTTTTCTTTTTCTTTTCATTTCTTTTTTTTTCTTCTCCCGTGGGTTGCATGGTGCGCGCGTATTTTGGATGCTTGGATGGTTTAAGGAGCGCTCCGGAGTGCGCAGAAACGTGCCGTGCCATTCAACCGGCTGATGCCCCCCTCTCTGCCTGAGTCGCAGTGAATCATGTCACGCCGGAAGCAGAAGCGACCCCAGCATCTAGTTAACGCGGATCCGGGGGGCCCGAGCCTGCCATCTCACGGTGAGTAAACATCTTTTAGGGAAGTTTGCGTGTGTCTCATTTTTATTTTATTTTTGATTGAAAAGAGTGCAACCTCTCGCGGCTCAATGGAGCTAATCGCGACGCTGCTGCGGGGAATTCTCTTTCGGGAGAAATTAGGTTTACACTAAAGCAAAAGTTTCTAGAGTTTTAGACGTAACCTGCGAAAAGTGTTTGCGCTATTTGTTGTGCCGTTTTCCGTCGATTGCGGCCATTTTCGCGTGTGTATTTACGCGTGGCCGCATTCCACCAAACGCACCTGATTTTAACAAACTTAAAAAGCTGGAGATCCGAATTTGTCAACTAAAGGACACCCCCCCCTCCCAAACCTGCAGCCATTCACTGTAATGGGCCCCACTAAATGGAGGCCTTGGGCACTTTAGTCGGGGCCAATAAACGTGTCCCTGTGAAAGGAATAGCGTAGGATTAACTAACATACATCTGTGGCCATTTTCATGTGCCGTTGGTCCTCTAGGAAACCAACAGGCTGCTCCGCGCTGACTGCTGGGGGTCTTTTGATTAGTATAAAGCGCTCTCTTATTTGCTAACAATAAGGTGCATGGGTGGGGGGAAGGGAAGGCAGTGTTTTTGGTCAAGATTAATCTTCCACCCTTCTATTCTCCTCTTCTTTTGCTCGTCCGTGCCTTTTCTCTCTTCCCCCATTTTCCACCTTCTCAATACTTCCCACCCCCTTCTTTCCCACCCCATCAACCCTATTGACTGTATACTCCGACACAGTTGGGGGCTGGGGGGTCTTAGGGGAGAGGAGGGAGGGGGGGGGGGGGACTCGGATGGATGAAAAAATTCACAGGGGATAGCGAGATTACTCTCACACTTGTTCTTTGTTGCAATTGGTCACTTCTCCTAGCTCGTACACCTAAGACTCTTTGTAAGGACTTACAAACTTCCACAAAATAAAGTTGAGCGTATTGGACGTGTTGTTTGAGGTGTGTTTCCTGCGGCCTCAGGTCCGTGATGAAGACACACAGTGCAGGAATTTCACTGAGGTACAGTCTTTCATTCCATCACTATATCACTCCGGGAGGGAATAGTTAGTTTGTCTCTCCATTGTTGTTACCCTCCCCCCTTCTTTTTCTTTTACCCTTTCTCACTCTGTGCTCAAGATTCTGAAAGAATTTGACCCTTGAGCAGCAGAGGTCAGATTAGTTGACCAATCAGAGTGTCTGGACAGTGCCCAGAACCTTTAGCATGGCCTGACCCTTGACCTCCACTGTGACGTAAGGGGGGAAGGGTGAATAGGGAGATGAAAGACGCAACTGCTGTAGGGAGGGGGTGGGTTAAGAGGGGTTATGGGTTGTCCTAGTGATGCCCATTGTCCTCTGAAATGTGTTGCCATAGCAGCAAGGTGGTCTGTAAGCTTTTTTTTTGTGAGCGCAAGATGTTTGAGGAGTTTTGATTTGGGGAGCACAGATTGAGACAAGACATTACAAAGACTCAAAGACTGCAGTTTCTTCCACTTGTTTATTTGCTTGTTCAAGGCCATTTCCTAGCAGGCATTTCTTTTTGAAGTCGTAACAGGATCTTTTGGTATGCGCACACAAATTTGCAAACTAAACTTGTAAACAACAATTGGAATCAATGACAAAAACAGACTGTAATTAAAGGAGGGCGTTTTGATGAATTTACATACCTGAATGTCTGGGTTGATATAATTATTCTGCAGAATGACGAGCAAACGGCTTGTAATGTTTAAAAATAACGGTTTTTTTTTGTCAATCCTCAGATGATCATCTGGGCATGAAATCACCCTCCACATCTCTTGGCTCTGAAGTGACCTCGTCGGGTTCCTCCTCCTCATCCCCCACCTCTCTACAAGACTGCCAGCCGCCTTTGGCCCCTCGCCCATCCCCTGGTGGGCTCCACGCGCCCTCCTTACCCAGCGAGAGCTCGCCTCCTCCCCACTGGCCCAGCCACATCGCCCCTTTCACCACCTCCCTCCCCAACACCCACTCTTCCCTCTCGCCGGACTTTCCCCACCCCTCGCTGTCATCCCAGACTCACTCGCCTCCTCCCCTGGGTCAGACCTCAGGTTCCCACAGCCTGCCCCACCAGGGGAACCCTCACTCCGCCATGACCTCCCCACCGCTGGGCAGCTCGGCCGCCGCCACCACTACCTCCTCGTCTTCCTCCTCCTCGTCTTCTCAGTGTGTGCAGCCGCACCGCGACGGCTCCAGTCCGGGTCACCAGCAGGCCTCGGGCTCTCCGGGGCAGCAGGGACAGATGCACGTGTCGCCGACCCTGGCGGTACTGCTGGAAGAGCTGAGGGTCTTGCAGCAGAGGCAGATCCACCAAATGCAGATCACGGAGGAGATCTGCAGGCACGTTCTAAGGCTCGGCGGCGCCTTCTTCGGCCAAGATAATAACACGCAGGCCCATGGGGCAGACGGCGGCAGGAAGTCCACAGGAACGGCGTCTTCCTCGCCAACGCACCCCTCCACCGCCACGCCAGTAAGCGCGGCCTCGTTGCTTTTGACCGGCCTTCCGTCTTCCCTCTTTCCCCAGCCTTCTGTCTCCAAATCAGGTATTTCACATGTCAATGGCAACAGGGCTCAATCCTCCACGACCTACTCTTCATTATCTTCGGCGTCTATTTCCTCCACCATTGGCTCCTCTGTTGCGTCCCTGCACCCGCTGTCCTTGTCACTTGGCCTACCGCACCGCTACCTCCACGAGAAATCCTCAAACACCACCTCCTTCGGCCACAGCAATGGGATCAGTTTCCAGACCCCTCCCCTTCCTGCCACTAGCCAATCCCAGGATCCCCAGGCCAGCTCCTCTCTGGGCTCCGCCTCCTCGGCGGGACGCGCTCAACACGTGTGCCGTTTTTGCGGGAAGGTGTTGAGCAGCGATTCGTCACTCCAGATCCATCTGAGGTCCCACACGGGCGAGAGGCCCTACCAGTGTCCGGTCTGCCTGAGTCGTTTCACAACCAGGGGGAACCTCAAAGCCCATTTCCTGCGCCACAGGGAGCAGAACCCAGAGCTGTCGCTCTCCCTGCTTCCCCCGGCGCTGTCCGATCAACCGCAGAGCGTCCCCGTCCCCACCCAGAGGAGGAGAAAGCGGCGAGCTGATGACGACGAGTCAATGAACGGCATCAAAGGCAGCATTCCCGGGATGACCGAGAACATGGCTCTAGGGTTTCTCTCTGGCGCGTCCGGCCGGCCCTCGCCCTCATCGCTGCCTCTGCCGCCGTCGGTGGACATGGCGTTATTATCCACAGCCCATTCACTGCTGCAGCTGAACAGAGCCTCGGCCGTAGCGGCCGCCAACGCATCAGGCACCGGACTGCCTTCTTCCTCGTCGTCGTTGTCGTCGTCCTCTTCCATGGGCGGCCAGTTCAAAGGAGCAAAGCAGCAGCGTTTTGATGAAAACACGCCTCCTCACTCGGCGCTCCATACAACCTCCCCGTACTCCCAACTGGCCCACCTCCCCAAGATCCTCTTCCCGGAAGGGACGTCCCCTCACCACCTCGCGCTTCTGCGGCCCCCAGGCCACCCGTCCGCCTCACACCTCACTTCGCCTCATCAGCTACCCTTCCCGTTTCCACCTTTCCCCAAACCGTTGACCTCCTCCCCCTCCTCGTCCTCTCCCACCACCTCCACGCAGACTTCGGACACCTCCAAGTTGCAGCGCCTCGTGCAGAAGCTTGAAAAGGGGGCCTCGTCTTCCTTCGGCTCCTCGCAAGCCTCCGCCGACGCACATGGAGACGCACACGGCCACGACCTGTCCGCCACCTCCAGTGCGTATCGCAGGGAAATGCTGGCTGCTCTCGGCCTGAGCCCGAGCGCAAGCGTCGCTGGGCTGATGACCAGCCAGGGAGGCGCCACAACCACCACGACCAACCCTTCTCTGCCCACCGCCCAGGCCGCTAACCAGTGCGGGGTGTGCCTGCGTGTCCTCAGCTGCCCCAGAGCGCTGCGTTTGCACCAAGCCACGCATCTGGGAGAGCGCCCGTTCCCCTGCAAGCTGTGCGGCCGTTCCTTCTCCACGAAGGGCAGCCTCAGGGCCCACCTGGCGACTCACCGGGCGAGACCGGCCAACTCCCGCGCCCTGAACTCCTGCCCGTTGTGCCCACGGAAGTTCACCAACGCCTTGGTTCTTCAGCACCATATCCGCCTGCACCTGGGGGGGCAAATACCCCCCGACGAAGATATGCCTGCTGAGGACGCGGAAGAAACCGATAATGCTGTCTTCAACGAGTGCGAGAGCAACTCCCCATCTAAAGCCCAGCAACTCCTTCCTCTGGCCTTAACGATGAGCTCCAAGTCTCCGATTGATGTTCTAATCTCAGGGTCCACTTCCGGGAAGTTCGCCGCTGCCGACGCCACTTCTGTGAAGACCGAGGAATCGGAGGGCTCCACACCCAGTGTTAGCCCACCGCTGACCCGTGATCCCCCTTCAGTCGGCGCGGAGGACCCCCTGCGTCTGAGAATCCACACCGTGGCCGAAGGCGGCCCCGCAAACGGCACCGTGCACTCTGAGGAGGAGACCCAGGCGGACCTCGCCAGCCCTTCAAAAGCAGCCTTGGCCAGTTTTCATTCAGCTGCAGTGAACGGCGAGATGGATGATACGCCTCTATCCCTCTGCATCTCAAAGCCTCGAGTAGGAGGAGACTTTAGCGACGGAGCCTGTTCCACGGACAAACCCCCACCAAGTCCCGCCCCCGAACCCCGAGCCGCGAATGCTTCACCCGCCGCGCTCGCCGCGCCGGCCAGCCCCGAAGCCGTCGCCGAGCCGGAAGAGGCCCGTGGCGGTGTACCACAGCAGAGGGACGCGGCCCAAAGCAATGTCAGGAGGGAGAGCACCACACCCGATGTGCCGGCGCCCGTTCCGGATCCGGTGCAGGACGCGCCGAAGGTGGAGAAGGAGGAGGTGAAGGAGGAGGAGGAGGAGGATCATGGCGTGCAAGGAAAGCCCTCGGACGACCCGGAGCCCTCCGCGGCCCCCCCGGCGCCAGCCCAGCCTCCCCGCTCTGACAAACCCTACAGCTGCACCCAGTGCGGGAAGGCGTACGCCAGTAGGAGCGGACTCAAGGTACGGGGGGGGGAAATATATATTGTGGGCTTATCATGTTGCAATGTGATTTGAATTACTTTTTTTTTTTTTTTTATGCCAAGAGTTAATATTTTTTTTTACCTGTTTCCCTCGTCGTCAGGGCCACATGAAAAACCACCCCGGAGCGCTGGCCGGCACTTCGTCCAAGGCTCAAACCAGCGACACAGACATTGTGGAGGATCGCAGCTCGCACACAACCAGCAAGAATCAGGGGGCGAAGGAAGAAGAGCAGGGGGGGTCGACTAAGTCCCCCGAGAAAGGTGAAAGCACAGATCCCCCACCAGTCAGTGCGGTTTCCAGTGTGGCGGGGGGGCCGCCCATGGACACCGCTGTGTAGTTAGTTTTGTTTAAGCGGCTGCAGTCAGTCTTTAAGAAGGGTACTGACAAGGGAATGTATTTTTTCCGTTTTTTCTAGAGTTATTGATTGTAATTCATGTTTACCTTTTTTTTGTATAAGAGAAATCTAGTTTCTGCTGTAGTCCAATCGCAAGAGATTTGTGAAAGTAGTATTTTAGTTACGTATTTTTCTATTTCAAAGACCACAGTGAGGCCTTATCTTACACACTTCACAGAATTGTCACAATGAGAATTAATAGTTCTGCGTCCTGTTTTTTTTAATTATTTTTTTTGCTGATTATCTATTTCAGCACAGACTGTATAAGCTGATTTGAATGAGAGGGACGGTCCAGCATTATACAAGATTAACTGGTATAGCATACCAAAACACAATTAGTAACGGCCAATGTTTGTAAAGTGATGCTTCGGTTAAATGTAATGCCTTCTTATTGTTACTTTCCTTTTTCAGTTTCATTTTTTTTTTTGTACTGCCATGCTGCTAAAAGCATGTTTCTGATGTGCTGAGTTGCACTGTGAGTCACACCGCGTCGAAGCATCTTCTTCAACGCGTTAGCGACGACGAAGACCACGACGATGATGATGATGATGATGATAATAATAATGATGATGGCGATGATTGTGTTACCCCGTTTGCGAACAGTCCTTGTACTCACAGCTGTGAAGTTTGCTCCTAGCAAGTTACCTTTTTCATACCGATGATTGTAAATGTTGTTTTTGTCGTTGTCCGGAGTATCAACCCGACGACCGGGATGAGCCCCCCCGTGCGTTAAGCCCCGCCTCCTTTTAGTTGTCCGTCTCCCCCCTCGAACTGCTGCTCTCCTCTCTCTCTCAAAGCACTTGAGAGTTTTCTGCTCCTGCAGGTATTGTCTGAACTCACTGCATTCCTGCTTCGCCCAGTCTAGTATTTCTAAACCCCTTCTTTCTTTTTTTTTCTTTTTTTTTTTTTGTAGCAATGAAAAAAAAAATGTTCCCATCCCACCCATGTGATGTACAAAAGATAAATAAACCAACGGTGATGTGAATAGGAGAAGTTTGTTTCTTGTCTGTGGTTATTTATGTGAATAATTTTATCTGCTTAAGTATTCCGGTCACATGACCCCCCCCCCCCCCCATTGGTCAGTTTGGTTGTTTGTTCCAGCTCTTGGTGTGTCTGGATCGGGGAGGGGTCCTTTGTATGGAACGCCGGGCTCACTGTCTCCTAATTCTGCCTTTTTTGCCCTCAATGTCTTTTAATATGTTTCAGTTCCGTGTGTGTGTGTGTGTGTGTGAAGAGGATAATCGGAGTCTGTATGTGTGAGCCAGGGTGCAGCTGTAGAGGGAGACCCCCCCCCCCCCCCTGCCTTTCCTTCCCCTTTCTCTGTCATACGCTCTTTCATACTCACTCGCTTTAATTTCTTTCATTTCTCTCCCTGGTCACCCCTGTACTCCATCCAGCCCCCCCCCCCTCCTTCTCCCACCCCGTGTAATGAGCTGACACACAGGAAGCTCTAATCCTCACACAATGCCACCCCTCCCCCCCCCCCCCCCTCTCTCTGTCTCTCCCCAAGTGACTGGGAGCAGGACAGGGGGCAACAGGGACCAACCTGGCCCAGCTGTCCCCAAAATGGCTGCCTTTTAATCCCTTCAGTTTTTTGTGTGTGTGTGTGTGTGTGTGTGTGTGTGATTTTTTTTTTTTTGTTGCCTACAGGGGCTTCTGAAACCATGACAACCTGTAACCAAGGAAAAGAATGCTCAGGGGCAGGGAGCGGGACAAAAGGAGTGAAAGGAGCCATGTGTGAGAAGTTTGTCCACATGCGTTCGTGGGCGACAAGAGACGTGTCTCAATCCAAAAAAACAAAAACAAAAAGATTTCAATAGTTTTCAAGTATAAGAAAGGAGCACAGAGGTGAAGGCAAAGGTCCACAGGTGTGAAAGATCTAAGCCGGGTTCTTCACCCTGTCAATTTACATGATTCAAGTCTCCGTGGACGTGTTGTCCTTCTCGAGATGATTGACGCGATCATCTTCAGCGGGAAGGACAACAGATAAGCCTCCGTTACGAGGGGAATCGACAGCATCTGGAAGACAAAGAAGTGCCATTTCGTTACAGGAGTACTTGTGAAACCACTTAATTTGTTGTGTGTCTATATAATGAGTAACACAACTGTAGGCGGGACAAACTAGTGAGGAGGCTTTCGCTGACAGAATAGTGCAGATATTCTTTCACACGCTGCACAAGTGGACGCTAAACGCCCAACTACGTTAAAGAAATGTTCGTGTTTGTACTTTTGAAACTGTCCTGTCATCAATTTAAAAGAGGGAACACTCCAAGTCAGAGTAAACTACACTAAACTGTGATTTTGTGTCCTTCAGTGTTTCTTTGAATCCACCAGAGGGAGCTGAAGCTCAAAAGTCATCCATCAACAAGTGAAATCATTGCACAGCACATTCTCCATTTTTGGTTTCCATATTTTACTTTTTCTACTTTTGTTTTTTTTAATGTTTTTCATCCTGCACAGAAATTATCGCAATATTATCTATTATATATATAAAATATATGATTTACTCTAATCAAACTGGCCTGTCAGAGGAATAAACAACCTGGTACCAACGTGATAATGACTAATAGCAGGTTTTACATTTTACACCAACTTAAGATGAAATGATGATACCGCTCTGAGAGGCGCGTGTTTCTGCTGCAAACAGCATTGCTTGTTTTAATGTTCTTTTGTTTGCCGTCTGATCCCATTTGAGTTCGTCTTAATCTATAAAGTCACTCATTAATAAGTTAATCAACCAATTTGGTGATATTTCCCTGTGGAGTAAAGGAGGACGTAACTTCAAAATGGGCTTATTGTTACTTTTTCTCTAAACACATTAGCTGGCTGTTGTCTTCATCCTCACATCAATCACAGTGTGATTATATACCTGATGGGTGCGGTAATCTAATTAAAAACCTTTCATTCTGATGTCACAAGAGGAGTCCATTGAGCCCCTCCCCCTCCCCTCTCCTCTCCTCCTATGACTGGTTTCCTTCAAGGTACAGTGGGATAAACCAGAAGTACATAAAAACCAGAAGTGGCATCAGCTGAGAGAGACGCGCCGCGGAGGAAACCGATGCGTAAAGGCGCAGAAGCACGAAGGAGCGGATTTCTTCAGCGCAGAAGAGAGAGAGAGAGAGAAAAACCAGGAGGAGCTGCTGAGGAGAGGTGAACACCGTCAGACTTTACACGGTTGTTTGACACCCCACCAGGAGGAGAGCGAAGCGCCTCTGGAGAAGGTGAGTCTCTCCACACGAAGCGGACTTTTTGTGCATCTACGCGGGGGCTTTCTTTTGGTGACATGTGCACTGATACGAAGTGTGCAACGCAGAATATTTATTAATCATCAAGCTGTGATGTCAGCCCACGTTTGCTTTGCCATTTAATTCCAATCACGTGTAGTGACTGGAGTCGCTTATTATTTCAAAGTGTATGAAACATCCCTTTACGGGTTGTTAAAGTTACAGAGAAGCCCAAAGCTCAAAGTCCATCTTTCCCAGATTTGAATAAAACCCCCTATGATAAGAAAACGGTTTCTTTCAATGATCCCTGAAAAGAACAGGAGATGAGTCATTTCCCCCCCCCCCTCCCCCCCTCTATAAAGAACTCTGATTTAGAAAGTGACCTTGAGTAACTCAAGAAGGACCAACGTTGCTTATCAGCAGCTTTTGGACCTTTGCACCGTCTGTCGTGCGAGAGCCTCAACCTCTGAGTGTCTGTGGCAGGCGTTTGATCACACGCAGGACGCCTCAGTGTCCTGTCCTGTCCTCCTCCTCCTCCTCCTCCTCCTCCTCCTCCTCCTCCTCCTCCTTTGCTCCTCTGCTCCTCTGGGAACCCCACGTGCTGCCGATCCGTCGCTGCCTCAAGGTACCCCGACTTCTCACTAACTCATCTCCACGTTGAGCCTTTGTTCGCTTGGTCATAGATGGCATTGAGTCTTTGGCGATCATCTTGAAACTCTCAAAGTAGCGCGGCCCTCTCTCTGGCCTTCGGGGGCTCCTTTTAATCCAATCGTTTCGATTTGTGACGTTGTTTTCTCGCCTCTGCGTTCGAGGCCGCGATCGCCAGCCACGCAGAAAGAAAGGTGAAAGGAGCACGTGTGTCTCATCAAGCTCCACGCACGCCGAGGATGGTGAACTTTGGAAAAGCACGTGACCGCCCCCCCCCCTCCCCCTCCCCCTCCCCCCCCCCCACTCTGCTGACTCTCAGCGTGTCTTTATGTGTGTGTGAGTCGGCGGATCGGTGGGCAGCTAGGAGTCCAAAGCGTTCTCAGTCTGTAATTCTTCCCCCCCACCACCCCCCACCACCCCCCCGGGTCCCAGTGTGGTTACTAATGAAGAGCCGGTGTTTTCAGGCATGTGGCGTGTTTGCTCCCCTATCTCTTCTCTCTGTCAATACACTCAACCTTAAAAGGCCATTTGCTGTGCGGCCTAATGGCGCTCCGATCAAACCCCACAGTGTCCGAACCAGTTTGGTGTGGTTTCCCCTTTTTTTTTTTTTTTTTTTTTTTTTTGTTGTTGCATGTTTGTTCCCACATTAGTAACCTTTGCATGTAAATGTGTTTTTGTTTGACCACATTCGGACACAACACAACTGTTTTCTGTACGTCGCCGTGGTAACCGCATCACTGATGCGACCCGTGTTCCTTTCCGCAGATGGCAGGGGAGGATCACAGATAGTTGGGGGGGCGGGGGGGGGGGGGGGGATATTTAAGTCTTCTGTCTTGCGTCGAGGCTCGAAATCTTCACCTGTGACTGAAACCGCTCTCTCCCCCTTTTGCCAAAAAATCAAGCGAACTGGAAACGCGAACAATGGCGGCGTCCTACAGCCCCGCCGCCACGCGGGAGGAGAGCAACGGCGCCAAGCCGAAGAGCCCGGACGAGTCCATGCAGCTGAAGAAGGAGATCTCCCTCCTGAACGGCGTGTGCCTGATCGTGGGCAACATGATCGGCTCGGGGATCTTCGTCTCGCCCAAGGGCGTCCTCATCCACAGCGCCTCCTACGGCCTCTCGCTGGTGGTGTGGACCGTCGGCGGCATCTTCTCCGTGTTCGGCGCCCTGTGCTACGCCGAGCTGGGCACCACCATCACCAAGTCCGGGGCCTCCTACGCGTACATCCTGGAGGCCTTCGGGGGTTTCATGGCCTTCATCCGCCTGTGGACGTCCCTGTTGATCATCGAGCCGACCAGCCAGGCCATCATCGCCATCACCTTCTCCAACTACATGGTGCAGCCCATCTTCCCCACCTGCATAGCTCCGTACTCGGCCAACAGGCTGCTGGCTGCTGCCTGCATATGTGAGTACACGTCTGTGTGTGTGTGTGTGTGTGTGTGTGTTTGTGTTTGAGGCAGGGCCGGGTCTAGACAGGCATGTATGAGGGGGCAGCCACAAATCTTGAGGGGGCATTGTGCTTAGTTTATGTGCTTAGTAGATTTAGTTCGAGGGGGCACAACATTTATTTGAGGGGGCCAGGCCCCCTCCTGCCCCTGCCTAGACCCGGCCCTGGTTTGAGGGACATGGGAGGATAGTGATGATGTTTCCCCATCTGCGAGAGAGCACGTGAGCTTTTCAGACTGGAGAAGTGAAAAAAGTGCGACAGCAGTGCTCCGGTCAGCACGTCTGTGGCACAGAGAACAGGAAGTGAGGCGGTTTTACTCAACCTTCAGATTCGGGAACGCTCGGCGTGACGTCTCTCTCTCTCTCTCGAAAACGGGAAGACCCCGATTCACCGCTTATGCCCGTCGCTGCGGCAACGGCAACCGAACCGTGGGTACGAGTTGAACCCGCACAGATTGCCGAGGTAACTAGAACACAATGTGTAACCGAGAAAGAGCAAAGCTGACGGGCGGAATTAATCAAACTAATAAGAAGTTCCGCCCCAAACTGCTCACCGAGGCGACCGAAGCTCAGCTGAGACCGAGACGGTTGCGCCTCACAGACAAAGCACCTGGTGCTATTTTGCGCCGAACATGAGGTATTCGCCCCCCCCCCCCCCCCCCCCCCCCCGCCCCCCCACGCGGGCATTCTTGAAGTCCCACGTGCACATGAACACTTGGGCCATGCACCGATGCACCGATAAGCAGCGCGGAGGAGGAGGAGGACAGGCTGATAAGCGGTGAGGTGAAGTCCTGCATTGAGACTCTGACCTCAACGTCAAACTAACTTCCTGCCACCGACGGCCTTTTTTTTCTCCTTGTCATCCTGCGGCTATTGATACATTTTCACAGGTGTTTTTTTTGTTTTAGAAAAGAAGCAGAAGAGAGCAGAACTTTTCATGAAAAAAAAAAGCATTAACATTGAATTGCATGTATTTGTCTTTACCTCTGGATAGCTAATCCAAGAGGACAGAAGGCCTCGTTCTCAGGATAAAGCTAGAGTTCATTTCCTCGGTGTTTAATAATTCTGAAGGTCTACGAATATATGACATCCCCGTTGTACAGTGTCTGGAAATCTAGACTCATATTCTCAAATGTCCAGATGTTCATTCTTCATACCTTTTGGAGGCTCCTCCTAGCCAGGAAACATAGCTACTGCAAAACGACCACAATGCACTGCAGCGCGTCAGAAAAAGCGCACTTCTTCCCCCCCCTGATTCTCCACCATTAAACCTGCGAAAAGCCAGTTTCAGAAGACCTCCATCTCGCTTCACATCTGGACCCCATTTGACCTCCACTACCAGTTTCCCCCCCCCGATCTCCCACCCTTCTAACCTTTCACTGTCCAAACACCACGCCTCCACCTCTGTGCGGGGGCGAGGCCTCCGCTCTCCGCCGCTCACCACCGGTCGCCTCCGTCCGGGGCCGCATGTGTGTGTGTGTGTGTGTGTGCGCATGTGTGCGTGTGTGTGTGTGTGTGTTTTTGCCTCCTGTTGGGAACGGACCTGTTATGATCCTCCGTCCTGTCAAAGGTGGTGCAAGACGATAGTGTTATGATCCGCTCTCTCTCTCTCTCCGTGGTTGACGGCGGTCGTCTAAGGAGGAGGGGGTGGGGGGGGGGGGTGGGGGGTTAAATAGGTCCACTGCTCTGGGGGACGCGCAGAGTCGAGAGGAGGATTCAGTCGTGTCAACGTGGCCCTTTGAAATGAGGAAACGTGCTGGTTTATGAACTTGAAGGGCTCGTCGGCCGATAAGAGGCCAAAGGGAGATAAGTCACAGAAGGAAGCACGTAAACATGTTTCCCTTCCCCCCCCCCCCCCACCAACGTCAATGCTGCTTAAGATGAAGGAGGGCAATGAGGTGGAAAACCATCACAGCTCAGAGCGCTTTTACTATCAGTCACCGGGTCGCAAATCACCAGCCTTGAGCGGGGAGACGCGGGCCGCCGGGCCCTTTTCGCGGCGCTCCTTTAAAGCTGTTGACGCTACTCGAGGGCACACTGTGTGTGTGTGTGTGTGTGTGTGTGTGTCGTATGTGCTGCACTCAGCTGTTTCCTCGCCCGGTCTGCTTAAGTCAGCAGCAGCGTTTCCTTAAATCAGCCGTACTCTCTGACAGAAACACGCGCACTCCGTTTAAAGGGCAAATGTCGCCCGCTGACCCCGTGAGAGGATTTGTTTGTGTGTGTGTGTGTGTGTGTGCGTGTGAGAGTAACACATTTAGGCATCACCCATCTGCTCCGGTTGCTTCCACTCAGGTTTGCTGACCTTTGTGAACTGTGCGTACGTGAAGTGGGGCACACGGGTCCAGGACTTCTTCACCTACGCCAAAGTCATCGCTCTCATCGCCGTCATCATCACCGGCCTGGTGAAGATCGGACAAGGTCACTGACCAGAATACCCCCCCCCCCACCCCCCACACAATATCCTAAGGATTTAGGAAACACTGATGCTAATGCACCAAAACATCTGCTCACGTTGGGGATTTCCAGGTCACACGCAGAACTTTGAGGGCATGTTCGAAGGCTCGTCTCAGGACCCGGGACACATCGCTCTGGCTCTGTACTCGGCTCTGTTTTCCTACTCGGGATGGGACACCCTCAATTTCGTCACCGAGGAGATCAAGAACCCAGAGAGGTGAGGAGGTTTTACACTTAGCTTCGTTCAACCAACACATAATCCAAGCATAATCCTGTGAGTTTAAAATATTTTATTGAGAGCTGGGAATAATGGTTTAAAAAAAGACTTTGTGAACTGAAGATGTTGTTTTTTGTCCCGAACGTCCTGTTTGGTCCTGGGCACTTTTTTTTTTATAGTTAATCTCGTGTGATTTATCCTTATGAGTTCCGGAGGAAATGCTTCCCTTCCGGTGCATTTGAGGCCGCTGCAGGATGCAGGCCGCCAGCGGGTTCTGCTGCGGTCGGATCGACCTTCGTTCCATTGGCTTCCTGAAACTTCACCCAATCAGAAACAATCACCAACCTGTGTTCACACAGCCGAGCGTTGATCAAATGAAAACAAGGCTGCGCATGTGATTGGGTCACGAGCCGTTCCCCGGGGGTTCTCAGGCAGATTAAGTGGCAAACACCCCCAATTTATCACAACCCCCCCCCCCCCCCAATCCTCCCCCTCCCTTCCCCTTCGACCCCGGGGGGGTCGATCTGCTCTTGACCCCGACGCACTGAAGCTCACTCCCTCCTCACCTCTGACATCTCCTCTGCTTTGCTGCCCCCTGCTGTTGGCTCGCGTGGACTACAGGAACCTGCCGCTGGCCATCGGCATCTCCATGCCCATCGTCACGGTGATCTACATCCTGACCAACGTGGCCTACTACGCCATCCTCCCCATGAACGCCATCCTGGACAGCGACGCCGTGGCTGTGGTAGGCGCACGTGTCCTCCTCCTCTGGGGGAACCTTCTCGACCTTGCCTTTGTGTCTTTCTGGTGCAGCTTCTCACCTTCCCGCTCCTTCTCGCTCGCTCTCCCTCCACCAGACGTTTGCGGACCAGGTGTTCGGCGTCATGAACTGGACCATCCCCTTTGCCGTGGCTCTTTCCTGCTTCGGAGGCCTCAACGCCTCCATCCTGGCCTCCTCCAGGTCGGTGGGCCGTTTGACTCTTATTGTATTTATGTTTTACTCATCAGCACCTTGCTCCTCACTCATCACCCCCTGCTGTCACCTGTTTCTGTGTCTCCTAAAAAAAGGTTGTTCTTCGTGGGCTCCAGAGAGGGCCACCTGCCCGACTCCCTGTCCATGATCCACGTCCACCGCTACACCCCGGTCCCCGCCCTGCTCTTCAACGTCAGTTCTGAACCCTTCCCGTCTGGTCGTTTCTGTATCCGCCCCCCCCCCCCTCCTGTGGACTCTGCATTCATCCTAATCCCTGTGTGTTTCTGTCGTTTGCCTCTGCAGGGCCTCATGGCTCTGATATACCTGTGTGTGGAGGACGTCTTCAGGCTGATCAACTACTACAGCTTCAGCTACTGGTTCTTCGTTGGCCTGTCCATTTTGGGGCAACTGTACCTGCGCTGGAAGCAGCCGGACAGGAAGAGGCCGCTCAAGGTAAGCAGCGACGGCGTTTGGAAAGGTTCCCGAGAACGCGGGCGTTTGTGCACCTCTGACCGACCCCGCCCCCCCCCGCCCCCGCCTCTTCCCCTCCTCAGCTCAGCCTCTTCTTCCCCATCGTCTTCTGCGTGCTCTCGGTCTTCCTGGTGGTGGTGCCGCTCTACAGCGACACCGTCAACTCCCTGATCGGCATCGGCATCGCCCTGTCGGGGGTGCCCGTCTACTTCCTCTGCTGCTACACGCCGGCCAACAGGAGGCCGCTGCGGCTACGCATCCTCATTGGTGAGACGGAGCGTTTGGAAAACTTGCCCCCGAACATTTAAAGAAAGTGTTAAACGCGTTGGCTGGAGAAAGCTCAGGCGGGTTCAGGTGTCGCGGCCTGTGGAAAGTGCTTCTTCACGGTGTCTTCGCGTCTCTTTCAGCTAAAGGCGGCCTGCTGATTCAGAAGATGTGCTTCTCTGTTCTGACCGAAATGGACAAGACGGAGTAGATGTTGTTGTTTGGACCGACCGCCCCGGGCACCCCGTACCAGGCCGTACGCCACCACGAGGCCCCCCCCGCTGGACGCGACTATTTGGGCTCGAGCCGGACCCAGATCTCTGACCTGTCAATCATCACCCTGGGAGGGGGGGGGGTCATCTTAATGAACCGATGGCGCTCGTTGGCGAGTCTTGGCTCTGACGGACTGAGACTTCAGAGAACATTTTAACGCCCTCCCGAAGAAGGCAACACCTCTTTGTATCACAGAACTGTACGTATTAGTAGAGAATTATTTAATTATCAAGAGAAGTATTTTGTGTGAAATTATGTAACACCTTTCTGATTTTACTGGAAGGTTGCAAATTATTGTTCTGGTTAAATTTAGTGGACAAGAGAGCAGCTTTGAGCCATCCTGGTTATTAAATATTAACATTTTCACAAAAGGAAAATCAAACAGTAAGATAATACAATATGATAAACTGTGTTTTGTCTTTCCCTGTTCACTAATGTGAAGGAATGGTTCATCACGTTTTATACATTCAGCCGTGAGGTCTAGCAAAGCTAGGTTATTTTTACTAATTTACCTTTTTTTCTTGCGGCGTCCTACTCCATCTCGCCGTTGAGACGGTTGAGCTGAAAACATGTATTTATAATAAAATGACTTACTGACAACATGAATGTACTTGATTCCTTCTTTGTAGTTCAAGTGTGCCGACAGGGGAAGTGGATAAATATATAATATAATATAAAGAATCACCACAGCGGTAGTTTTGATGCAGATTTGACATTTTAATCAGAAGTATCCATAATGACAATCCCTTTCCCACCACGTCTTCTCTTCCATCCATAAATATGTGCATATCATTGTATTGTTGTGCCATCAGTGTGATTTATCCAATAGTGTCCTTCCATGGCCTCGCCTTGCCACTAGGCGGCTTGTTCTTAGGTGACGTTGCACTGATGGGGGAGTTCTGCTGCAGGGGATTCTGGGTAAAAGTCTGCCTCAGTGGACCTGCAGAGAGAAACAAAGACATTTAAATACCTTCAGTGTCATGTCAGTGATGGTAGACTTTATAAACAGTGTTCTCAGTAACTAACGTTGGCTTTCTTATCTATCGATTATGTCCATGAATTATCAATCGTTTGGTCTACAACATACCAGTAAATAGTGAACCAGCTTAAGTACAATTATATTAAATTGACCCTCATTGAAGATTAAAAAAACCCCTAAAAAACAGTCCACATTTTTGAAAATTAAATCAAAAGACGCTATTTTGGCTGTGATAGGGAATGTTGTTATTATCATCATATAAACGAGTAACTATTAAAAACAAACCCTTTTCATGTAATTTGCCAACATGGGTCTCATAAACCCAGATAACTCTGGTTCTTTAATTGAGAAAACTGGCTTTGGCAGCCAGGGGGCGCCACTCATCCAGTTTTAATTCAAGAAATCTCAAAGTACACTAAATGTTGTCCTTCTGTATTCTACAGAAAATTAATTCTACCGGTAAGAAACATGAAACAATCAAGGCTTTTTCGATAAGCAGGACATATATTTGCTGTAGCTACTAACCAAAAAGGTTGTTTGGGAAATTCCAGTAACTCAATATTATTGAGAAACAGCCTTAATGGCTGATTAAAGATAAAACTGTCACCGTGACGCTGATGTAGTACTGGCAGTACGGACCTTTAGCAGCGAGGTCCAGGTGATTTTTGATTCTTCTTTCTCTCTCTTCCAGCTGTTGGGCCAGCTGAGCATTTTTCCAGCCTGCAGACAAAAACAAAGACAGAAATAATGAAATCATAAACATCTCATGGACTAAAAATCAATCCATCAAATGTCCTTGAGAGCTAATTCATATAATGCCTGTGCAGACACCCACCTTTCTTCATGCTTTCTATCAGGCCGTCGTTTTGGGGAAGGTCAGAGGCCTTGTGTTTGATCCTCTCGGGGATCTTCAACTTGTTTCTGACCAACGGGTGTCTGAGCAGGGCGACTTGACCCAAGGAGAAGACGTTGGACGTCAGCCAGTACGTAAACACCGCCTGAGGGATGTTTGAGGGGAAAAGGAATTCACACAAAGACCAAAACATGCAAATGATGGTGAATTCAGGGTGCGGCGGCTGCATCCCTTCTTTGTAAAGCCACTGAAAGAATAAACTGTTGTGTGTGAACGACCGACTGACCGTGGGGAAGTTGATGGTGAGGGGGAGGATGATTAAGGGCATGATCCTGAACACGGTCTTCATGGCTCGCAGGTTTGGGTTGTCGATACCGGACTCTGCACCCAACTAAAAAGTGACGGAGCAACAATATGGAGATTATTAGAGTGGGATTACATTAAACAGATTAAAGCCTCCATAACACATTCTACAGTTACTCTGGTTGGGTGAAAGCGGGCTGACCTCCAGGATGAAGAACATAGTTCCAGTGACGGCCAGAGGCAGAATATAAAAAGGATCTGCTGCCGTCAGGTCTGTGAACCAGAGCAGGCCTCCGGTCTGCAAGCTGGGGACCGGCAGGTAGGCCATCTTCCTCAGCGCGATGAAGAAAGAGATGAACACTGGTGCCTGCAGGGACAGACACACAAGAGCTGTGACACAAACTCAACAGTAACATATATATACAAGTTCATCCAACGTTTTACACATATTTTATAAATGTCTATTATAAGTTTACTATCAAAGGTTTTGCTCATATATATTTTTTGGAAAAGGAAGCTATTAGTGCACATGAGTGAAGATGTTTAGGGGCCATGTGGTGCTGGCAAGATGTGGAGAAAAGTCTGATTACAGCGGCAGGTGTGAACCGTGTGATGGTTGTTACACCTTCTCACGCAGGTACGAACCGAACATCCAGTCTGCAATAGACCAGGGTGAGATGCTACGGGATCTGCAGTAATATTGCGATTAACTTTTCCAAATATATATTTCCCTTGAAATCAGAACCTGACGTGAATAATTAAGTTAAAGCCAAAAGCATGGAGTTAAGACCATGGTGTCATAGCAACACAAAACATGAACTAACAACATAATCCAGAAACCCATTTAAAGAAAAACTGACCTGCACCACAGGAATAAGGAAGCCACGGAGAGGATTTACATCATGCTTCTTCTGGAAAAGGTTCAGTTCAGAGTAGGCTTTGGCAACTGTAACGTGCAAACAACAAAAACAGCTCAGGACAAGTTGCTGCAGCAGATTTGAAACAAGCACACAAACCAACATCTAAATTGTGGTGAAGATGGACAAGAGAAACTTTACAATCAAATTTGTTTCCACTCTGTTTGGCCTCGTTCATCCTGGCGGTGAGTTTGCTCATCTCGGGCATAACATTGTTCAGCTTGGCTGCTTCCCTCTGGCCCTTCACGATGACCGGAAACACAGCCATCCGAGCCAACACCGTTCCTTTATGGCAGTGAGATGAAGAGAGACAGGTGGAAAAGGATCAGAAATGATCCCGCGTGTGGTGCAACCCGCCTTGACTACTTCCCCAGAATGCTTGAGTGTTGAAAGCTTGATTTAGAGTAAGTGTTGCTTACCGACAACAATGGCCCCCCACCAGGGCAAACCAAGATCCACGTGCATGAACTCTAACAGGTTCTGGATCAGCCCCACTGGTGTGTAGCCGGCCAGTCCCAGCTCCGCTAAACTGGTTTCTGTAGCCGCAGCCTGGAAGACCTCCACTGCAGTCGGTGCAGCGTCCATCATCTGCTCAATGGCTGGCTGCGACAAAACAGCGGCGGGGTCAGCGGATAAAAGCTCAGGGGAGGAATTCAAGAGAGGGGAGGAGAGGTCCACCAATGGTGTAGCCATGGAAACGGGTTCAACCGCAATCTGAAAATGGATTCACATCGCTAAAGGTTAAAATGTAACTAGAAGGCATTTGATAGATGGTTCTACTTCAGATGAGGGCTCCACCTGTTCAGTGATGGGTTGTGTGATGACCGGGGTCGGGTCAGCAGGGGGAGAGAAGGAGGAGGACTCCAGGCCCGGAGCTGCTCTGGTTCCATCCTCAGGCGGGACCTGGAAATTACCCATGGCAACAAGGTGAACAATTCACTCAAACAGCTTTAAAGCGTAAATAATGAAAATTATTAATTATTATATAATAATGCATTATCATCATTATATAATAATAATACTGATAATGCATTTAAGATACCCGTCATATCCTCCACATTTCATAAAAAATATGTTATCTCACCATCTCTATTTCAGATCTTTTACTGACATGGTTAAAAAAAATGTATCAAACTTGTACTACGGGTGACCTGAGTTTGATCTCAGAGAAGTGCTGCTCACTGGTGCTTCTCAGCAGCATCTTTGACCATCAGACTGACCACCCGTGTTCCAACTGACCTGTGAGCTGTTGTGTCTGACCGCCACGACGTTCACCCACAGGAACTTCCCATGGGGTCTGCGGCCCAGCAGAGTCCTGGTGGCGGGGCTGCATCCCTCAGAAGGTGTGTGCAGATGGGAGTTCTGGAGCAACCGCTGTTTGTGAGCCAGAGGGACGCAGTGTCAAGTGAGCCAAATGAATACAAGTACATATATATGTAAACAACATATAAATGTTCAGAAGCATCCATATCTACATCGTTAGCATCAAAAGGTCTGAGAATTCAAAAGGTCTGAGGTGAGTCACCTGCATATACATTACTGTCAACACTCACTGAGCATGAAATGGCACCTTAATATACTCCAGATAATATCTGCATCAAGCATTGATGCAGATATTAATACACAATATTACATGTCTTTAACGAGTCTGCCTGCAAAAAAACTTTAAAAAGTAACAGTCACAGTCGTGCAGCAGCTCTCAGATAAACATTCACCTGTGGTGAGAGCAGCTTGGTTTTGAACTAAAAAGGTTAGCAGGTTTAGCTTAAAACCGGTAAGAAGAACAAAGCTAATAGTGTTCAAGTGATTCTGGCTATAGTCCCATGCGGTTCCTGTTTAAAAACCCGCCGATGTAACACTTGTATAAGACCCGAGGCGAGCCTGGCGCTGTCAAAGTCACACAGAAGGCACACGGACTGAGCAGCGGGGATGCTAGCCGGCTAGCGAGTTAGCCTGTGAAAGTCGCAGTTTGCGTCTTTGGTTTAGGAGCAGGAATAACATGACACACGTGAAGACACTGAAGGGAACGTACGTGT
This sequence comes from Pungitius pungitius, assembly GCF_949316345.1. Lineage (NCBI taxonomy): Eukaryota > Metazoa > Chordata > Actinopteri > Perciformes > Gasterosteidae > Pungitius > Pungitius pungitius. Next base: position 4,242,116 of record NC_084900.1, on the reverse strand, counting down.
TTCCAAATGTCTGAAAGGGGATGGCTGCCTCGGCTCGGTTTTCCACTCGGACTCAGGAAACGTCTCGCTAAGCGACCCGGAGTCACCCCGCTCCTGATGGCGGCCATCTTTGAGAGAAATACCTTTCTACGGGAAGCGCGAAGGGTCAATTACCCAGGGTTCGTACGTGGAAAAGTCATAGAATTTCATAAAGCTCATTTCCAGGCCTGGCAAAGTCATGGAAAAAATAAGAACACGCTGCTGTCTGCGGCGTGAGATGAGGCTGACCGCCCGGTGCTGGGGGCGTCAGGTGGTCCCGTCAACTACACCTCACGTCTCCGACATCCCCCATGGACATTTTTACTAGGGCTGAATGTTAACAAAACGACCGCAGAAATGTAACTGAGATTATCTCACATTGTATAGTGAGATGCTCTCACGTTGTATAGTGAGATGCTCTCACGTTGTATAGTGAGATGCTCTCACGTTGTATAGTGAGATGCTCTCACGTTGTATAGTGAGATGCTCTCATGTTGTATAGTGAGATGCTCTCATGTTGTATCGTGAGATGCTCTCACGCACACTAGTGAGATGGCATGAGTGTCAATATGTGTGTGTGAGAGTGTCTCAATAGTGTGTATGACAGGTTTCCATCTAGCATCTTGCCGGCGAAGATCAGCCGAACATCCTCCAGCCCTTCACAGACACACCGTAATTGCAGGTCTTAGCCTCTGATTGCAGTATCAACAGAAACCTCAACAAACTTCTTTTATCAACATTATCAAATCCTCAGTATGAACGATGTAGCTAAGTACTAAAATGTTAATCTTAAATACCACATTGATGTATTTGGAGTTTTTATGTATAGCTTATATATTTGTATTCAATTTTATTGGTTAGCCCAACTAACAATAGCCAGTGTAGTCAAACATTATGAAGCTTGCCACTGCCTGTCAATGTATAACTGTTATTCTTCCTCTTCCTTGCAAGAAATAAACGGAAAATACAACTTTAATTCACAAGAGACTTTAAAACATGAGAAAATTTTCCACAATAAATGTAAATGCAGTTGCATATTCAGTTTTGAAATCTGCTGTTAATAGCTGGGATTCAACTGATATTCCAGTATGACAGGTTGGCATCGGTCACAAGTATCTGTTTGCCATTACGCATTATGTTGGAATATGGAACAATTATTTTGAAATATATGGGGTTTCTTTTTTTAAAGACAAATAATGTGTTATAAGCAACTAACACCACAGTGTGCTGCAATAAAATAATACTTTTCAAAATGTAATGCGATTCAAACAGGGATGATGCAGGAATCCAGAGGCGCCACCCTGCATTTACATGGCTTCTTGTAAGTGTTAATTAAGGCAAACTGAAGTGAAAGAGAAAACAAACAAATCATAGGTGCAGTTGGTAATTGGGACATTCAGCCTCTTACACCACCTCTCACTGCGCGTTGAGGGCACACAGAGATACGACCCGAGAGACAAAACTCTCAAGTTCGTCAACAGACCAAATGATCTGGATCCACTATGTGAGCACATAACATTTATCTTTCAGTTATTGCAATAATCCTTAATTCATGTTGTGTGGTGCCTGTGTTGCTTATATCCATTAAGTCAAGCTGGTTTTCCTTAGTTTATACCTAAACATGGAAGCATCTGGCAGCCTTTATTATAGAATTTTTCTGGATATGACTAATGGTGAGTTCAACGTCTGCGCTTGCTGCTGTGTTTCTCAGCATCGAAGGAGGGAGACCAGAGTCTCCGGGCAGAGATGTCCTGCGGTCATGCCGTCACCCCAGAGTCTCTCACTGCCTGGTGCCGCAGTCTGCTGGATCAGGTACTTTCTCCTCCGCCTCTTTAACAGAGCACGAAAGGGGAACTTTCTCTCCATGTCAGATTGCATGTAGGGAGGCTCTAACAGTTCTGACCACATCTTCAAATGACAATATAACATGTTTCAGGGCCAGCACACATTTAAGTGCCCTGCTTTGAAGGAAGGCACCTTGAAGAGGTGTGATGCTGTGTGGTCTTACCAAGAGGTAAGGAGACTGGCCGCGCTGACACCTGAAGAGATGCAGTACTTTAAGGAGAACATAACACGTCTGGCTGCAGCAAAGTACTGTGAATTTAAAACAGTGAGTGTCTCGGTGTTATCTCCACCTCCGACTGATTTGCTGAGTTCACCACCGATTTTCCCCCCTTTCGTTTTTACTTATTATGATTTTCGCCACAAAAAATTATGGGATGGAACGATTGAGATGAAAATTGATTCCACAGGTAAAATTGCATTGAGCCACTGTAATTATTACGAATCAGTGTTTGTTAGAATTAAACAAAACATTTTAAGTCGCAGGCAGGCAGATTTTGTTTTAGTTGGCCAGAGCTGTGCTAGCTGATTCCTCCTGCTTCCATTCTTTGTGCTAAGCTAAGCTAAAAGGTGCAGCTAAAATGACAAAAAATGAATTAAACTTTCCCATGAGTGTCTCTTACATTCTTTCCAACAGTGTCCCAAGTGTAAGCTGTGTGGAGCAAGAAGACCGGAGGAACCTCGCCATTGAGTGCACACTCTGCACAGTGGATGAGGGGGAACATTACCACTTCTGCTGGCAGTATCTGAAGACATGGAAGGGTGCAGCGCCCCGCTCTGACCGCTGTGACAACGACGGCTGCATCAACCACTACCTTCAGCTCCTCAAGAACTGCGGGACCACCAACTTCTCTCTGGCAGGGAGGGTCCTTCAGTGTCCTTCCATCCGGGCCTGTCCCACATGCGGCCAGAGGGTGGAGCACGACAACACAGGCTGCATGAACATCATTTGTCCTCACTGCCAGGTTGAGTTCTGCTTTGTGTGCTTAAAGCTCACTCGCAAGTGCCAGAAGATGAGTTCCAACTTCACCGGCGCAGAAAGTGCTGTCTTTGCTGTAAAATATTATAAATAGATAATCCACTTTCCATGAACTATCTAATCAATTAAGAGATACATACTGTGCAACACCAGTGAACAGTTGGGTTGCTGAAGAAGTTATGTAACGTTGATCAATAAAGAAATGAGAACGATGTAATGCCAGCGTACAACTGTAATTTAAAAACCAATAAATTGAGAATTAACAATGCATACAACTTATTGTATCCAATGTAATGTAATCAGCTAATGCATGCATGTAATATTACCATTTACATTGACCAAGAGACTTTCTCCTCATTACACCGCTTTATCTATGTACTCTAAATAACTAGTCACCTTGAACGCACCAGAAGACGTCATGTGCTCAGGGGCGTGGAGCACCAATCACCATAGAAGAACTCTTATTAGACCAATAGGATAGTTAGCACACCCTTTTAGAGTCTAGAAATAGTTTATTTGTAGATCACATTGTGAGCATTAAACATAAGAACTATATTCCCAAGAATGTTGTAAAAAGCACAAAATTAATGTTTCCATTGTAAATTACTTATCTCTGTCCATGGTTTGTTAAAAGGAGCTCAGTCAACTTTTGTTGAGCTACTGAGGTGTTTCTACCTCCGGGATTACCAATGACAATTTATTCTTTGAAACTGGCCTGCTCCAGACCAGGCTAAGAGCCAGGCTAAGATTAATCCTACAGCCTCATGTGTTTAACAGTTATAACGGTGTTTTTTGAATGTGGGAAGCCTCGCATTAAGACATACATCGCTTTATTCAAGACGCTGCGCTACTTGCAGGTGTTACACACCTACTGGTTTTTACAGCTACTGGTTTCCTACGCGTGCGTGTTTGTGTTTACCCGACAGCAGCAGGTGTGTCTGCGTCGGTTTTCCTGATTCGTCACATATTTCTGAAAATCTATAAAACGCATCACAAATACATTGCAGCGTTTAGGGTTGTATAAGTGAGCGCTACATCACACCCACGTATGAAAACATTTATTTAAGAAAATATACTAATTTAACGTTACATGGACTTTGCATGCCGCTAAATACACAACTAAGATTGGCTTGTGCCGTTCCGAAAAATGATCCGACCATCGACCAACCTACCCAGTGAGCATTTTTGGTTGAAAAGACGTTGAATAAACGTCTATGCCCGACGTTGAAAAGACGTTGCAAAATGGTTTAAAAGTTTTTTCAAAGTCTATTCGTTGACGTTGAAAAGAGACTATGTTTAGACCACATTTCAACGTAATATTTAATACAGTAAAATGTCGTCCTCTACTTTGTGCTATTTTATAGGTTCAAAAAGAAATTACTTATATATATATATTTGTACGTTTACCACCGATATTAAAAATCACGTTGAAAACGGGTCTAAACATAGATGTCTTTTCAAAGTCGACGTTGAAAAGACTTTCAGGCAATCACAGGACAAGGCAGGAAGTGAAGCTAACCCAGGGACACAAGAGACATGAAACTACAAAATAAAACAGGAAGAACCAAACTCTGACAGTATCTGTGTTTGGATCACATTTGATTTCAGTATTTCCGTCATCATATTCTACCAAACTCTCAATGCTGCCTTCAGAGCTTCCTTCTAAAGTTGTTATTCTGAAGTTATTTGTCACAGTCATTTCTTGAACACCATTTCTAGTTTCTACATCACTTATTTTTCCTTGATATTTTGACTTCTTTGAATTACGTCTTCCTTCCACAGTATCCTCACTGAGTGCAGTAGTTGCTTTTGATGGTTGAGACTTTTCAACACGGCCATCTCCTCTGTTCTCTGTCACTCTGCTACTTCCTGCTCTTCTAAGAACAGCCTCTGCTCCATCAACACATTCATTGTCTCCTTTGGCCCTCATTGCTGCACCAACATCTTTCTGTGTTGTACCACACTCTGAACTTCCGTTCTGATCCTGTTCTTGTCTGTCTGATGCACCTTTCCTGTGTGCATGCTCATCAACCCCTCTCTCTTGTTGCTGGTCTCCCTTCACATCCCTCTCCTCGACCCTCAGATTGCTTTGATAAAACCTGCTTTCAACACGTTGTTTATTCTGTTCATCCTTTGGGCGGTTTGGTTTACTTTTACCGACTGTCTTGCCTTCAATGCCATCATAGCATCCGGCAATTATTGTCAACGGCTTTGCTCCCTCTGCTTTCATCTTTTCTCCAACTTCCTGTTCAACAGGTCTGAAGTCATCTGGACTGACTACATGTTTCTCTTCCTGATCGTCATACATGTTTAGTCTTACATGATTGAAACGTTCATCATCCTGAGGCTCTGCATACCCGTCTGGGTACTTTGTTGAACTTATTCCTCCTTTCCTTTCCCATTTGTCTGTGTTTACAACAATTTCCATTTTTTCCTCGTCTTTCTGTCCGTCAACACAAACCTGCTGAGGTTGCATGTTGCTAACTCCCTGTATTTGCTTTGTGTTCTGCATGTCTTTCCCCTCCAGACCCTCCTGTGGTCTGCTGTGTCTAACATCACCTGTTCTGATGGTGCCATCATACGGATCATTGATATTTTCTCCAAGTTGAGTTTTCCAGACATCAACAATGTCTTTAAATCCTGCTTCTTCATTTATTTTTATGGAACAAGCTCCTGGAGGTTCATTATCTGCCTTTGCTGCCTCCTCAACCTGCTGGCTTCTCTCTACAGGATCTTTACACTGGTCATTGAGAATATCATTGGTAGCAGGGGGGACGCCTCCAGGAGAAGACATCTCTCCGATCTTCTGAGTACAAGTGTCAGCAACTTGCACTGGAAAACAGGTAGAAAAGAAATGAAGGCAAAGTAGCAAGTCATCTCAACTCTGCAAATCATTAACAGTCAAAATGTCTGTTTTCAACACTCAAACTCAAACCTCTTCAGCAGAAGCATCAAAACCTCTGGATGACTCTTTATTTCAAATGTCTGAAAAATACAGATCCACAACATTTGTTACTTTGTTAAATTATAAAAATCAGACACACACTTTCTCATTACTCACAATGGTAGCATCAGATTTGGCCTCACACACATCACAGTACATCTGGTCTTCTCCTCTGAAATGTGAAGCTCTGAAACATTCCTCAATGCCGTCCTCCTGATAAGAAGCCCCCGTGTTATTGGTGTGTGAATCAATTCATCAATATAAAAGCATGTAACTTTGTATCACCATATAGATCTACGATTTTATTTCAAAGATGATTCAGTTGAAGGACAATAAATCGTCATAACTAAAAGGTCCTATTTAATGCGTGTACAGTGTTAATTAATGTCTTCTCATGGACATTTTGACATCTCACAACATAACAATGTTACTGAGCAACATGCTTGAGAGTGAGAGTTCATCAACAAGGCCGAATGAACGTAAAAGTGAAATTACACAGAAAATACATTTAATTCTGTCTACACACCGACTACGTTTACATGCATGGTCACAAATATTTAGTCTGATTAAGAAAATATTTGTATATTTTTATTGTCAACTTAAAACTACATAACTTTGTGGTTGGCAGGTTTTGATGTTTCTTACCACGCTGTAGTCTCCACTGTAGAAATTCCCCAAAGCAAGAAGATGATTCCAGAATGCCTCGTTAGTGTCAGTCCCAGTATGACATGTAGAACATCTGGCCTTTTGAGTCGACTCTCCGTGGAAGATCTGAATGAACATAGCTGGTAAACAAAGTATTTCTATTAAATTACAGAATTACATAATCCATATTTTTGTAATTCTTTAAACAAGGATGTAAGTTGATGATCAATAAACTCAGTGCCAGGGTTGTCACAGACGTGTCTGTATAAAATAAAGACACAGTGGGGTAAATACATCAGTGACTGCAGCTTCAATGATTTTAGAATGAATTACATGAAGGAACGTTTGAGTTTGGAAAAAAACCTTTCCACAGCTTCTCTGAAGTCTTCGGTCATGAAAAGCACCTGCAGGACGCTGTTCAGGTAACTTGTTGCCCCTTGGTTCTTCAAGCCGTGGTACTTTGTAGCTGCCAGGAGCAGGTTGTTAAACATACAGCTAAATTGCATATTTGCATTCAGTCCATTGTATAGCTCAGTTTATCTTATCTTTGTAGCTGCTGAGAGCAGATTGATAACAATGCAGCTAAATTGCATTACTGTCTTCACCATCATAGAGCTCAGTTCATCTCACCTGGATTGGGCCACATAGTGTAGAAAAGCTGTCGACCTCGGTCCCTCTGGTCTATTTTGAATCCTGTTGATCAGCTGTCTCTGTCCGCTGCTTTACTTTCAGGCTACAAAGCAGCTGGTAATCACTTAGTGGCAATAAATATAAAAAAAACATACTCAGAATGACTGTGAGCTCACATTTAGTTGACACCAACTGCGGCGATCTTTATTGATGTCGCCATCAGGCCATCAGAGGAAGCGTAGGAAGTTGACATGATCCTTCACCACTCTAACTTGATGGAACATTCCCTTGATGTCTGTCGTAAGGGCAATAGGACCTTGACGAAAGCGAATGATTCACACCTAGCAAGGTGTTTGTCAAATCAGGCCCCTGCAAGAGTTCCTTATTCAATGAGGCTCCAGCATAAGTTGAGGCACAGTTAAACACAACACGCAGTGTTTTCTTTTACGGGTGATAAACACTGTGATGCGGTATATTATATTACATTACATGTCATTTAGCTGACGCTTTTATCCAAAGCGACTTACAGTAAGTGCATTTCCAGAGATACAAACTCAGAAGAACAAGTAACAAGAAAGTACATTTATCATCAAATAAGCAGTTTCAAAACATGTTATAGAAAAGTGCTATTATAAATACAGTTTAAGTGCTACCATTTGTTAGTGCTACTGTTTACCTTGACTAAAACACTAGCAGAGTCTAAAAAAGTGTGTCTTGAGTTTTCGACGGAAGATGTAGAGGCTCTCTGCAGTCCTGATGTCATCGGAGAGCTCGTTCCACCATCTGGGAGCCAGGACAGCAAAGAGTCGCGATCTAGCCGAGTGCTTTTCTCTCAGTGAGGGAGGAACAAGCAGCTTGGCAGATGCAGATCGGTGTGCGGGTTGGGATGTAGGGTTTCACCATGTCCTGGATGTAGATTGGTCCCGATCCATTCACAGCATTGTACTTCAGTACCAATGTTTTGAACTGGATGCGGGCAGCCACTAGTAACCAATGAAGTGAACGGAGAAGTGGTGTGGGAGTATTTCGGAAGGTTGAAGACCAGTCGAGCTGCTGCAATCTGGATGAGCTGCAGTGGTCGAATGGCGGCAGCAGGGAGACCTGCCAGGAGAGAGTTACAGTAGTGAAGGCGGGAGATGACAAGCCTGAATCAGTACCTGCGCCGCCTCTGAGTGAGAAGGGGTCGTATTCTCCTGATGTTGTAGAGCGTGTATCTACAGGATCGTGTTGTCGCTGCGATGTTGGCAGTCAGGGAGAGTTGGGAGTCAAGTGTCACGCCGAGTTTCCTGGCATTCTGAGTGGGCGTTAACACTGAGTCGCCGAAGTTAACAGTCAGGTCCTGAGTGGGAGAGTTTTTTTCAGGGAAGAAAAGTAGTTCGGTCTTGTCGGGGTTGATCTTTAGGTGATGAGCGGACATCCACTGGGAGATGTTAGTCAGACATGCAGAGATCCGTGCCGCTACCTGAGTGTCCGAGTCGGGGAAGGAGAGAATTAGTTGGGTGCGAACCATGCGAGCCAATGACGGAGCCAAGGGAGTTGGTGTAAATTGAGAAGAGGAGGGGAACCAGGACGGAGCCCTGAGGAACTCCAGTAGTAAGAGAACAAGGTTCTGACACCGATCCTCTCCAAGTTACCCGGTAGGTGCGACCATCAAGGTGGGATGAGAGAAGAGAGAGCGCGGATCCTGTGACACCAAGTTCCTGAAGGGCAGAGATAAGGATCTGGTGGTTTACTGTGTCGAATGCTGCAGAAAGGTCCAGAAGGATGAGGACGGAGGAGAGAGGCGGCTCTAGCAGCGTGGAGTTGCTATACCACACTTTCCCCTCTTCAGGTTCCAACTCTTCCCATGGCACAATTTCTGAGTTGCCTTCTGCGCTGACATTGCTCATGAACTCCTTGTACTCATTATAGAATGACTGATCTCACAAATCTTTTCAGCAAGTATAGCACTCGCTGCTGGGCCACCTGTTGGGCATTCTGACATCAGGGTTACGAAAAGGTAATCAAGTGGTAGTGTCCATCTTTTAGCACAGCAGAGTTTGACATGGTTTCCATAAACTGTTTATCTTCCAGACATTTCCGTTTGTTCGTCGCAGTGTTGTTCCACAAAATCCTGATTATACTGTCTGATGAACATTTCTTCCAAACTGCTTACAGATATGCAGTTCACTTGCGCAAAAGCAGAATTTTGCCCATCACCACATTCATAGTTACTGAGTGGACCATTGATGACCCACCCAGGACGAGTTAGCATAGCATAGGGCCCACTACCCTCACTACTTTCCAAAGTTCCAGTGCTTTAGGAGCATTCACACCGATAAGCAGCCCAATGCTTGCATCGATCAGTGGCAATTCAACATCCTTCAAGTAAGTTCCATTTCCTTACATCTTCCTCTTTAGGCATGTTTTCTTTGGTGATAGGTATTGACTTTTGTGTACATACATCAGGCAGTTTCAGATAAGTAAGAAATTGTCAATCCAGAGTGCTTATTAGGTACTTACAGGCTTTTCCTGTCCCATGTTTTTGAGCAGTATTTCCACTTTCTTTCCAGTTCCATTTAACTGCATCATCAACGCCTCAGTGCAAAATGTGGCAGAGCTGCCCAGATCGAGGAAGGAATACGTCTCCACAATTTTGGTTCCATTGTCCAACTTTACTTTCACTGGGACGACAGACAGTGCACACTCTTTTGCTCTGGCCCCAGTATGGTTCTCAGCTTCGAAGGACACCAGAGCTGTTGACATTATTGTTTCTTTAGATTCAGGCTTATTCATTTGAGACTGTTTGGGGGGTATGTGAAGAATGGTTGGATGGTTCTCTTCACACATTTCACATGACATTCGTTCAGCGCAGCTTTTACTCATGTGCCCATGTCTCAAGCATCCAAAACATAAGGCTTTAGACTTGATGAAGTCCATCTTTTCTTTGTTGGGTTTTTCTTTGAATGCCTCACACAAGTCAATGAAATGGTTTCTATCACAAAACAAGCAGTGGGTTTGGAGTGCATTTTCCTTTTCAGGCTTTGATTTCAAGTTCCAATTCAACGGTGTTTTGCCATTGGACTGTTCTGACACCAGAGCGACAGAGATATGGCAGGAATTCAGCTTCCTGAACCGGGTTTCTGTTACATTTCCATTGTAACCTGAAGTTGTTTTTTCTGAGTTTCCCCAAACACATCCTGACTGATTATTCAACCATCGACACCTGCTGCTGCCTGCACACCCGGTCCTGATTACCATCCCCTTCACCATTTAAGCCGTGACCAGACTACCAGTCCCTGGTATTTATTATTAGTATTAGTAATAAAGCAAACTTGATTTCTCAAAGTTATGAAAAGTCAGTGTTTGTTTTTTCAATATCACTAACCAGCTACCCGTTTCCCTGCCTGCAGCTCCTCCCTTGGATCGCCCTTTCCCCCTGCCTAGCCGTTGACCCCACTCCAGCCCCCACTCATCCCCACCCAATCGGACCAGACCTTCCCCACACTTTTTCCATAATAAATACCCACCTTTCATTTTGATTCTTCTGTGGTCTGCTTTTGGGTTCCTGTCCTGGACGATTCGTGACCAGATAGAAAAGTTACTGCCTTTGGGCTTGTGAGCTGCTTTTGTTGCTGTAAAGGTTGCCTTCTCCCTTGGGTTTTGGGCCTCTCCAAAGACAGGATCCAATGCGGTTGCTGCCTGCTTTTGTATAAACTCAAGAAGATCATTGAATCTTGGCCTACGCTTGCACTTCTCTCCTATGTTAAACACAGCAATGCGCCACTTGTCGCGCAATCTGAAAGGCAATTTTGACACAAGCATTCGCATATTGCTTGAGTTTTCTAATTCATCAATGTGACCAACTTCATCCATGGTGTTGAAGCAGCTTTGAAAGTACAACGCATAAGCTCGTAAAGCAGAAGCATCATCTGGTTTGATAACTGACCAATTCAGAGCTTTATCCATGAATGCAGATGTTATTTTAACTTTATTACCAATGTTCCATTCCAGCTGAGTCTTTGCTTCATCATATTGTCACAGGGCGTGGTGCAGGTCGGAGGCAGGGAGGACTCAGACGCAGGGTCTACAGGTTTTCAAAAAAAAAGTGCTCTTTAACCCACAGAAAAGACGTGCTCAAACAACAGATAGACTAACAATGACACAACAGGCACACAGGGCTTAGATACACTAGGGAGGTGCAGGTGATTGGCAGAGGTGTGGACTCGAGTCATGTGACTTGGACTCGAGTCAGACTCGAGTCATGAATTTGATGACTTGAGACTCGACTCGACAAAACGTACAAAGACTTGCAACTCGACTTGGACTTGAATACCGATGACTCGTGACTTGACTTGGACTCGAGCCTTTTGACTCGAGAAGACTTGCTACTTCCCATGAAAACTGGGGGAAAACATTTTCACACCACCGCGCCGCTCTGTTTATCTGCATCTGTCAAAAAAATGTGCGCCAGCTGTATGCAGAGAGCGCTGCCTGAGCAACATCCAATCACTGCAGTCCATTTGACCGTATCAACGAGACAGCTCGTTCATGGTTACAAAAATCGGGATTTTTGAACCCGGATTCAGACTCCGATGGAAATCCTCGCCAATATTATGTCAACGTCCGTTTTAAAGTAGTGTAATGAGCTGAGTTAAAGTTATTAGTTAATCAGTTATGCAGATGTTGCATGTGTTCACGTTATGCTCTGTTACCAGCTGTAGTTACGCGAGACAACCCGAGTTTTGGGGGGCCGTGTATGCGGAAGTGTTCGTTCGGCGTGGTGACGGCCAAGTGACCGAAGTTGAGTTGTTTTATTTAAATAAAGCCAGTCATCGCCTCCTTATTTACGCTGCAGCATTGGGGTGAGCGTTACAGTACTATAACACAGTCACAGTCGATCCACCGTTACCCTTCCCTTCGTAGTCTAGGTCTGTGAGGCAGCGCACCATCACCCAGGGTTCCCCGTCCCCACTATAATAAAATGACTCGAAATGACTCGAAACTAAAATGGTACGACTTGTGACTCGACTTGAGACTTGTTAGTGGTGACTCGTGACTCGACTTGGGACTTGCTTCGTCTTTGACTCGACTTGACTCGGGACTCGAGGGCAATGACTTGAGACTTGCTTGTGACTTGCCTAACAGTGACTTGATCCCACCTCTGGTGATTGGACACAGGTGGAAACAATCAGGCAATCACAGGACAAGGCAGGAAGTGAAGCTAACCCAGGGACACAAGAGACATGAAACTACAAAATACAACAGGAAACAGAGCCAAACCGTGACACATATGCTGTACTTGGATCCATGTGCATGCAACTGCGCACTAGGCACCTGGGTTGACCAGTTGTAAATTGCTCTAAATAATAAAGACGGTCCTGCATGTTGTCAGTTTGGGCTTCTATGCCTTGCTCAAAGGCTTTGATGAAAGATCTGAAATGAAGAGGATTGCCATCAAAAATGGGAATTGTCACAGGTGGTAGGGGGGACATTCTTTGCTGTGTAACAAGCATTTCAGTAATCTGGTTGTGCTTTCTCATTACCTCAGCAAGAGCACCGCTTCCAGCATCAACAGGGACTTTTGGGGGAATATGCACTGGACTGCGTTCTGTTGTAAGTCTAGGTGACACTCATTAATGGGCGGTTCAGGTGACAAATTAACAATCCTCCTAAAGTTCAAGGAAATGGCACTCCAACATTCAAATAAAGAAACAATACAATCATGTAACACAGTCAAAGTAACCCAGGGCCAATCCAAACTTTATGTCTGGAAAAAATGTCAAAAACGGCTACAACATTCCAGCCCCTAATTCTTGTTCAAACAAGCAATTACCAAACACAAGTAGCCATTTTCATATATTACTTTGGGTGCATAGTCAAACTCGTTGCCCTCTTTAGAAGAAGAAGAAGAAGATCCTTGACATTTTTCTTGAGTTTTTCCTGAGGACACCTGTGGGGATGCAATTGTAATGTAATTTATTGAATTGACTTTGCACTTAAAGTAATATATGAAAATGGCTACTTGTGTTTTGTAATTGCTTGTTAGAACAAGAATTTGGGGCCGGAATGTTGTAGCCGTTTTTGACTTAAATGTGGCGGCCTTTCTAACATTCCTAATTTTCCAATTGTAAGATCCAGTCAAGGCCGTGGGTCTGGTCAGCCGGTAGTGGATTACGCACGCTCGATACTCCAAGATTTTCAAAAAACTGTATCTTTTACGTGCCTCTAGACCCAACATTTGGCTACCCACTCATCTTCTTCTGAGCTGTCCAGGTGACACCACTAATAACCCATCCAGGTGAGAGTAAACGAGCCATCCGGGTGACACTCCAAAATGGGAGGTTCAGGTGACAAATTAACAATCCTCCTAAAGTTCAAGGAAATGGCACTCCAATATTCAAATAAAGAAACAATACAATCATGTAACACAGTCAAAGTAACCCAGGGCCAATCCAAACTTTATGTCTGGAAAAAATGTCAAAAACGGCTACAACACCAACAGACAGTACCTCTGTCTCCTCTAAATGCCTCAGTGTATTTTCTTTTTCACCAGTAGAGAAAAAACGGCAGCACTGCTGCTTTTAGGGTGGGACAGGAATTTATTTTACAAGGATACAGTTCACACGGCTGGTAAGGAAGTTCAAGAATATGGAACAAATGTGTATTTTTCGTGAATAAATATAAATTAAATCACAGGCCCATGATGCAGCTTGTCCTCTGTCTTCTCTCTGTTTTACCGGAGGACACGAACGCATCATTTTCAGATGTCTGATGCATTTTTTGCATTTTTGGATCATCTACTTTATCCATAAAAAGCATATTACAGAATACCTAAAGGCTTGTAGTGAATTGTAATATGTATTGCTAATAAAGACTGTAAGTCTATTACTAACTTTGTATTGAATTATGTTTTTGTTTTTGTTTAAAATTAAACCAATAAGACATTATAGTGATATTATTTCATGCATAGGATTATTCATGTTCTCTTATTCTGCTCTATGGCACTAAAATCAAAACAAACAAACAAAACACATGATGGACTCTTAACAGATGATGATTGGCAAAATGTGAAACTTTCCAACATTGTATAAAATAATCATAAGGGCACATTTCTCACAATTTTTCACAAATGAAAATACAAGTTATAATATGTTAAAAATAATAATATAAAAACTCAAAAAGACAAAGTTAGTATTATAGTTTACAGGTTGACTGTCTCCTTTTAATAGAAAGTATAAAAGGAAAAAAATACACAGTTAATTTTGAAGCCCCCAGATATGGCTGGGTATGGCTGCATCAGCGCCATTGAACATCTAATAAATAAGAAGCAACAAAAGGGCGAAACCAAACCACTCTGTCCAAGTGTCATGTGAATTATTGCAAATATGCAACAGACTGAAAGTGAAAATCAAATGTCGGGAACTTTATGCAAGCTGTTCTTGTTGTTCTCACAACTACTTCCTTTAGGGCATTCTCAGCTCATACCTTGAAAATGAGTCTCTGACAAAGAAGTATTATTATCTCAAAGATGCATTTCCTGGTTCAAAGTGTTCTTTAAACGTGTACATGATGTACTTGGGTGAGGTCAAACCAGAAGAACAACATGAAGAAAGGTGATAGCAAAGGGAGGATGACAAATAACCCTGAACACAGACTTTGAACACAGGTTAAGTGATCAATACCAGTGCCTGCTCAAAAAAGATTTGGGGATTCAAATGACTTACTATTAACATATTATCCAAAGCAACATCCAACATATTTATAGAATTCACAACTTTTCTTAAAACTTGAATGTTATTTTACTTCACATCCATCCTAAAACATAATCTCCTTTTATCTGTTTAAGTAGAAAATATATTTTGTTATTTCAAAAATAGTTTTACGGCAAAACAGGAAAATCTTTTCTTCCATCATGACTGACTTTTCACAAAAAACATTGAGTGAGGATGCATTTCATAAGGTCTTTTTATTTTCATTTTACCTATTTTTGATTTAAATCACCTGCAGAATCCGACAAATGACACAAATGATCAGAATAGTTTTGTTCAAAGTAATTTCATTTGAGATTCAACTTAGATTACTGTAGTCGATATGTTGCATTCAGTGACATTTATACATCTCAACAACTTTACAGAAGGATTAAAAAATAAAATCGACAAGGATAATAGCATAGCAAAAAAGAATCTTCGTGTTTTCCTTACATTTTAATATTTAAGTCAGTTTCTAAATCATAACTTTCTATTTCCAACTGAACCAGACTGAACTTCTTTAGAATCTCACTTTTTCTAGTCTGCAGTTTTCTGATTTTTCAGCGAAAACACAAACACAAGCAACTCTGCTTTTCTTTCTTTTTGTCTTTTTTGTTTTTATTCAGAGGGGAACAGCGACGCCTCAAGTGTCTCCTCTTCTCAGCCCTGTCTTTCACAGCAGGTTTTTTCCAAACAGCAGGTTCTTGTGCATCAGACACATTTGGCTTTCTTTCGGCATTTGAAGGAATTTTTCTCCCCATCTCATTCTTTTCCTTTTTGTCTTTGCGTTTCTGTGACGCTGTCAAAGACGAGGCGTTCAGTTGTAAATTGCAAAAACCTTCTGGCAATGTGACCATTGCATCTGTGTTTGGATCACATTTGATTTCAGTGTTTCCTTTATCATATTCTACCAAACTCTTAATGCTGCCTTCAGAGCTTTCTTCTAAAGTTGTTATTCTGAAGTTATTTGTCACAGTCATTTCTTGAACACCATTTCTAGTTTCTACATCACTTATTTTTCCTTGATATGATTTTGACTTCTTTGAAGTACGTCTTCCTTCCACAGTATCCTCACTGAGTGCAGTAGTTGCTTTTCATGGATGAGACTTTTCAACACAGCCATCTCCTCTGTTCTCTGTCACTCTGCTACTTCCTGCTCTTCTAAGAACAGCCTCTGCTCCATCAACACATTCATTGCCTCCTTTGGCCCTCATTGCTGCACCAACATCTTTCTGTGTTGTACCACACTCTGAACTTCCGTTCTGATCCTGTTCTTGTCTGTCTGATGCACCTTTCCTGTGTGCATGCTCATCAACCCCTCTCTCTTGTTGCTGGTCTCCCTTCACATCCCTCTCCTCGACCCTCAGATTGCTTTGATAAAACCTGCTTTCAACACGTTGTTTATTCTGTTCATCCTTTGGGCGGTTTGGTTTACTTTTACCGACTGTCTTGCCTTCAATGCCATCATAGCATCCGGCAATTATTGTCAACGGCTTTGCTCCCTCTGCTTTCATCTTTTCTCCAACTTCCTGTTCAACAGGTCTGAAGTCATCTGGACTGACTACATGTTTCCCTTTCTGATTGTCATACATGTTTTGTCTTACATGATTGAAACGTTCATCATCCTGAGGCTCTGCATACCCGTCTGGGTACTTTGTTGAACTTATTCCTCCTTTACTTTCCCATTTGTCTGTATTTACAACAATTTCCATTTTTTCCTCTTTCTGCGCGTCAACACAAACCTGCTGAGGTTGCATGTTGCTGACTCCCTGTATTTGCTTTGTGTTCTGCATGTCTTTCCCCTCCAGACCCTCCTGTGGTCTGCTGTGTCTAACATCACCTGTTCTGATGGTGCCATCATACGGATCAATGATATTTTCTCCAAGTTGAGTTTTCTCAACACCAACTATGTCTTTAATTCCTGCTTCTTCATTTATTTTTATGGAACAAGCTCCTGGAGGTTCATTATCTGCCTTTGCTGCCTCCTCAATCTGCTGGCTTCTCTCTACAGGATCTTTACACTGGTCATTGAGAATATCATTGGTAGCAGGGGGGACGCCTCCAGGAGAAGACCTCTCTCCGATCTCCTGAGTACAAGTGTCAGCAACTTGCACTGGAAAACAGGTAGAAAAGAAATGAAGGCAAAGTAGCAAGTCATCTCAACAATGCAAACATTAACAGTCAAAATGTCTGCTATCTCACCCGTCTTCTTCCTGTAGAAAAGCAGATAAGCGCTGGAGGACCTAGAGGGAGAAATGTGCAAAAGACAAATCATTTTCAAAGACATCATTTTCAAATACAGGTTAATGTTTTCTGAGCAAAACAAAGCTAATACAGTACTTCAAACATGTGTATGTAGTATATTAAATCCAATTGAGGATTATAAATCCATAGTCAATCAAGAAATAATCACAAAGAATATGTAACTTACGTCTCAATGTTCTTCTCCTCAAACGGCTGGTGTTCATACTTTTGATGGAAAATAATAGAGACATAACATGATGAATCTGTTTATTGTTACTGCACTACTGTGAACAGAATGTGTATTTGTCAACAACACAACAAGTGATCAGTCTTACCGATGAGACCCTTGTATCATCAAAGCGGTACCATGTCCCATCGTCCTGAGATCTGATTGTTGCAGTGTAATGTCCACTCCTCAGATCTCCAACATGGTCCACAACCGCGTACAGTTCATACGTCTGATTCTGATCACCAACAGGAGACATGAACAGGTGTCAATGTCAGGAATGAAGAATAAATGTTTCACAGTAAAATAGTAAAAGAAGCCTCACCTCTGGTATCTGAAGGGTGACGGGAACTTTCACATTGAGGTTGCTTTTGACATACGTCATGTACTGGTAATCAAACTCAAACCTCTTCAGCAGCAGCATCAAAACCTCTGGATGATGCTTTATTTCAAATGTCTGAAAGAAACAGATCCACAACATTTGTTACTTTGTTAAATTATAAAACTCTTATAATAAACTCTTATTACTAAGAGCCCATCTACAAAAATCAGACACACACTTTCCTTTACTCACAATGGTAGCATCAGATTTGGCCCCACACACATCACAGTACATCTGGTCTTCTCCTCTGAAATGTGAAGCTCTGAAATGTCCCTCAATGCCGTCCTCCTGATAAGAAGCCCCCGTGTTATTGGTGTGTGAAACTAGTGTGAGATTTCATCAACAAGGCCAAATGAACGTAAAAGTGAAATTACACAGAAAATACATTTAATTCTAAAAATATTTGTATATTTTTATTGTCAACTTATAACTACATAACTTTGTGGTTGGCAGGTTTTGATGTGTCTTACCACGCTGTAGTCTCCACTGTAGAAATTCCCCAAAGCAAGAGGAATATTCCAGAATGCCTCGTTAGTGTCAGTCCCAGTATGACATGTAGAACATTTAGTCTTTTGGGTCGACTTTCCGTGGAAGATCTGAATGAACACAACTGGTAAACAGAGTATTTCTATCAAATTACAGAATCCTTATAATATTGATGATGTCGTCTCTACCTGTGATGCAGCTTCACTGGTCAGACGTAAAATCTTCTCAAAGTACTCAGCAGCATCACGTTGTTCATACACTGAGAAGGAAGAGCAGAAATCAATGTGAGTTTCTCTGTCACTTCTGTACTTCATGTGACCTTCATGTCATGTGTTGTTCTGACATACTGTACCGTTATCGATGCCCAGCTTCTTTGTGATGTTGAAAGTGTAAGCGTCATATTTTTGTAAGTCATCAAACAAGGATGTAAGTTGATGATCAATAGACTCAGTGCCAGGGTTGTCACAGACGTGTCTGTATGAAATAAAGACACAGTGGGCTTTATTGGGCGCCGTTTGTAAAATGTCTCCAAACCCGCACAGTTTTGGTACATTTAGCATTATCATATGAAAAAAAGCACAACAATATTGATAGAGTCACTTTTTCAAACATTTAGAGAAAAATTAATTTCTGTTTGGAGAAAAACCTTTTCACAGCATCTCTGAAGTCTTTGGTCATGAAAAGCACCTGCAGGACGCTGTTCAGGTAACATGTTGCCCCTTGGTTCTCCAAGCCGTGGTACTTTGTAGCTGCTGAGAGCAGATTGTTAAACATACAGCTAAATTACATAACAGTCTTGACTCTTTTATAAAGCTCAGTTTATCTCACCTGGATTGGACCACATATTGTAGATGTTGACCTCGGTCCCACTGGTCCGTTTTGAACCCTGTTGATCAGCTGTCTCTGTCCGCTGCTTCACCTTCGGCTACAAAGCAGCTGGTAACCACTTAGTGGCAATAAATCAAACCCGATCGTTGTTCTTATTTCCTGTTCATTGACACCAACCCACAGTATCTCTGACTCCTGTAGAAGCCTCAGTGTATTTTCTCTTTCACTAGTAAAGAAAGCCAGCCGCAATGGTGCATTCAGGGCGTGTCGGGAATTTATTATATTCGAAGACAAGACATTCCGGTTAATGACAAGGAAGTTCCAGAATATGGAACTAAAGTATCTTAACGCAAATAAATGTAAAATACAAGCTACGGTACGTTTGTCTTCTATCTCATCTCTCTGCTTTACTAGGGGCATTGAACGCAGCATTTGCAGCTACCTGATGCTTCTTTGGAATTTTTATTTGGATCATCTACTTTATCCATAAAAATCCCTGCATGTTACATTATACCTGAAGGCGTAGTCAATTGTAAGATTTGTCAAACGATATGAAACCTATTACTGATTGTTTTGAATTTGATACGGAGTGAGGTTAAGTTGGGTTTTGTCTTGTCTTAATGTTTTGTCTTGTCATTACCTGTTTTATTTTGAAAACCTACGCCACCTACGAATCAACGCATTCACCCCGCTGCATCTGAGTGCTCGTTCAAGTCCAGGTCTGACAGAATTATGCATCTTTGTTATTTAAAATGAAACTGATCAGGCATTATAATAAAATTATTTCAGGATTATTCATGTTCTCTTATTCCACTCTATGCTACTAGAACCCTTGCATGGTCCATTCATGGACCCTGTTCATCGTGAGACGTTCTGTCTTTCTGTTGATGCCTTAGTGTCGCTTTAATATCTGCACACTTAATCAAAGACAAGACTTAAGACTGAACGTTTCTTTATTTGGTGGAACAGCAGCAGTTTCATTTTTATAAACATGGCAATATTAAAATAAGAACTCCAATAAAACGGAGATGCTTAAGAAACGTGCGAACAGCAGCAGGGGGAGTTGGTCTTGGTCAAGCGATCATTCCTCCAGGAAGCCGCATCCCCGTCCGGATGACGGACATGTGCTGGATTCCAAAGTGAGTCAGCAGCTGATCGTTTCCGTCCAGCATCTTGTCCGCGAAGATCAGCCGCAGAGCCTCCTCTCCTATAGACACACACGTTTATAGGAAAACTTCATTATTTAACTTTCCACTCCTTTTTTCTTGGAAGAACTTACTGTTGAGGTGAAAATCAGAATTCAGTGAGTTGAGCAAACTCAAAAGCAAAACTTAAAATATTACGTGTGTGTGCCCAACTTGAAATTTTGTTTGTTGCCTTTGAAATTTTAGGTTGACCGAACTTTTTTTTTTACAGTGAGCCAGTATAGTCTATAAGGAGCTTATTTAAACATAAATTACATTACAATTCTGCTCATACGTGTACAATACATGTACCTCTCATGTATGTAAGTCGGCTACATTTGCTGCCAATCCGTTTAGTCCAGTACAGTGTTGAATGCTATCAAGTGTTATGAATAAAATAAAAATGGAAGGAGTCAGGTGGAAGGCTCAATTACCAGCGGTGCCGGGAAGTTTTTCTACTATCTTTTCCTTCAGCTGCAGCACCGTCATGGTCTTAAACTGTTCATCCGTGTTGCACAGGTCGATCATCATCTTCTCTCCCCTCAACCCATCCACAACCACCTGGTAGATTTTTCCCATTTCTGTGCTTTCTGTTTTTTTGTGCGTAAGTTGCTGTGCGTCTTTCTGCTGCGCCGCGCAGAGAGAATGAGAATTCAGGGCGGTGACAAGAAGCCTTTAACTTAAGAGGAACAACTTTCACTTTCGTCAACAGTGGAAAATAATAGGATACAACACACAAGAAGAAACAACCAGAGTATGTGACACTGTCTCGTTGTTTCTTCATATCAGATGGGTGGTCGGTCCGCTTGTTTACCCGCCGTTACGAGTTCTGGTGGAATATGGAACAAACATTTTGAATAATTCGGGGTTTAATTGTTTTTTAAAAAGAGACAAAGATATTATAAGCGTCTAATACTGTCCAGGGTGCGCTGCAATAAAATCGCTTAAAAAATGTGATTCCAAGTAATGCTAGAAGAGGAATCCAGAGCCGCCACCCTGCCTTCACGTGAAGTGAAAGAGAAAACAACAGGAACAACTCAAAGGAGGAGTTTGTGAATGTGACACAGCAGTCAGCCTCTTACACCTCTTTTCACTGGAGAGCTGCACACAGACAGAAGCAGTCCATCGACGGTGAGCTGGAACCAAAATGACGACTCAGGAGGACAAAAGATACGACCCGAAAGACACCACTCTGAAGTTCGTCAACGGACCAGATGATTTGGATCCACTACGTGAGCACAAGAGACGATAAAACTAGATGAAGACAATTTTATTGTCTGTTTCTTGCAATATTTCCACACATGTTGTGTGGTGCCTGCGTTGGTTATATCAAATAAGTCAACTAAACGAATAACACGTAGCGAATTCTACTTTGTTGAAACATAAAAGCATCTGCCAGCCATATTTTTCTGGATGTGACTGTAATGGTGAGTTCAATGTCTGCGCTTGCTGCTGTGTTTCTCAGCATCGGAGGAGGGAGACCAGTGTCTCCGGGCAGAGATGTCCTGCGGTCATGCCGTCACCCCGGAGTCTCTCACTGGCTGGTGCCGCAGTCTGCTGGATCAGGTTCTCGCTCCTTCTCTCCTCCACCTTATCAACAGAAATGTCTCCTAAGAATGAATTACTTTGGAAATAAAATCGACCCCATTTTAACAGCTACGGTGTATCATTTTTGACACATATTCCCTTTATAATAACAATAGCTTCCTCACATCACATACAGTGTTGTGTGTCCTCTGTGTGTGACCTTTGTCCAAGCCGGATGTCGTCAGTTCATTAATCTGAATGACACCTTTCTCAGATTTACACGTGGGGGGCTCTGACAGTTCTGACCACATTTTAACTGAAAACTAAATGTTTTTCATTTCAGGGCCAGTACAAATTTAAGTGCCCTGCTTTGAAGGAAGGCACCCACCACAGGTGTGATGCTGTGTGGTCTTACCAAGAGGTGCGCAGACTGGCAGGGCTGACGCCAGAAGAGATGCAGTACTTTGAGGAGAAGATGGCACGTCTGGCTGCAGCAGAGTACTGTGAATTTAAAACAGTGAGTGTCCCGTGTCTGACTTACGGATAGCAACGAGAGCAAAGTTTGGTAGGTGGAAAGTTCCCTTTTCAGTAGGACACAAACAGATCTCAGTTGGGTATTTAGCGACATGGACCTGCCTCCTCCTCATGCATGTACATGTAGATCAGTATCTTCATGGGTTTGCCATGAATATATTTTTTTAACTTTATTGAGAATCTGGAACAACCCAGTGACTTGAAAGTAGCACAGCATCTTAAAAAAAGGGATGTAGGGATGTCTGAGCTTGAAACGGGTCATTTGGCTGTTTTCCCCCGCTTCCAGTCTTTGTGCTAAGTGAAATTACAACAAAGCTAAAACATGAGTTAAACTTCCCCATACCTGTCCCTCACATCCTTTCCAACAGTGTCCCGGGTGTAAGAGCTGTGTGGGGCGAGAGGACCTGAGTAACCTCTCAGTTCAGTGCACACTCTGCACAGCCGACAAAGGGGAACATTACCACTTCTGCTGGCAGTGTCTGAAGACGTGGAAGGGTGCAATGCCCCGCTCTGACCGCTGTGACAACGACGGCTGCATCAACCACGACGTCGAGATTCTCAAGAACTGCAGCACCATCGTCCTCCCTGAGGTGAAGGGGGTCGATGCATGTCCTTCCATCCGAGTATGTCCCACCTGCGGCCAGAGGGTGGAGCACGACAAAACGGGCTGCAAGAACATCATCTGTCCTCGCTGCCAACTCGAGTTCTGCTTTGTGTGCCTGAAGCTCACTCCTGAGTGCCTGGAGACCAGCTCCTACTTCATCGCCTGCAGTGATGGTGTAGCTCCCAGACAGACCTCCATACCTGTGTGGCACAGAAACTAAGACCTCATGCATATTCCCTGCATTGTTGTAAAAGACACGCTTATAATGCTTCTACTGAAATGAGAATCAATCTTGTTCATCCATGATTCATTGACAACTGCATCACTTAATAAAGTTTACCCTTTAAACAATGCAGACCTTCTATTTGATGTGGATGCATGTGAATACATTTCCTCTGTTGTACAAAGTAACACAGCAGCTGAATAGTAACCTGATCATAATCGCTTAATAATATACATTTCAATTTTTATTTCACTTGCAAGCTAAGTGAAATAGCTCGCAAGTAGTAATTGAAATAAATCTGACCATGAAACCTAAAAAAATATTCTTAAAGTTCTTAAAGTCAGGCTAAAAACTAAAGACATTACATTTTGCAAAATGAGACATTTTTAATGTTTATTTCAATTCTTGTGAGTAATGATATTCCATGAGCTTATACTAAATGCTTGATTACACACTTTTTTCGGCAAAGCAACTTGTTTCTAATTGAAGTATGCAAATCATTTGTGTGTTTAAAAATGTACATCAATATCATTTGGTTACACATCAGTTTATACAACAGAAAACTTAATTTTAAGGACCTTCTGCTGACCTTTCTACAGCATAATCACTCGCTACATGAGGTGTGACACTGTTTGTAATCCATATAAACATTGTAGTAACTCATAATGCAACACACACCAATTGAAATGTTTCAACAGAAATGCTCAACTTCTGTACTCAGCAAACACTGCATTATTTTCACACTAAGCGATTCCAAGTGTTTATCTGTATTTATTCTTCACCTCCGTGGCTCTATTTTGATTTCTCCCTTCAGCATCCACATCTTCATGTGTGCAGGGAGGCTGCTTGAGGCCTTCATCAGGTTTTTCAGTATGTCTCCTGACTTTGAAGGTAAAAAGGAGGTAAACGATATTGACAGCTTTTTTTTTATTTAGAAAATATTTCTCTCCTTTGCCTTAAGAATCAAACTTTTGTGTTACACTTGAATAGAAAAGAAGTTTAAAGGAACAATTTAAAGGAAGTAAACGTACCCTTCCTGTACATGAGGAGGTAGGCTGTACGAGACCTCAGAGAGTCATTTCCAGCCCCAAACAGTGGTGGCACGACCTGTAGAATTGAAAAAAACGACTGTGTGAATGTCAAAGTTGTTCTTGTTGTGAGGAATTGTGAAACTGAGAAAGAGAGGAGCCTCCTCACGCTGTTCACTGTGTCGTCATTGAAGTGGTACCATGTGTGAGTTTCAAAAGACTTGATATGAGCAGTGTAGTGACCTCCTGTCAGACTACCAAAGTGGTTAACTAAAGCGTAGAGGTCATACTTACAATTCTGAGGAGAAGGAAACAAATCCCTATTCAGAAATAAAAAAATCTCAAAGAATTTGCTCTCGAAAATATTTTTAAAACAAACCTCTGTGTGTAAAGTCTGGGGAACTTGCACGTTGAGGTGAAGCTTCACGTAACACCTGCGTTTGTAGTCAAATTAGAATCTCTTCAGCAGGAGGGTCAAATTCTCTGGACTTTGTGTCATCTTGCATCTCTAAAACACATAATAAAAACACAAAGTCACACAACACACTTCAGTACAATTAAAGAGACAAGAATAAGGTTAAACCTGCTGAAGTGAGATAAATGGAAACGTATTAAACTTTACAAGTCCGCACTTTTTGGGATCTACAAATAGTGTATATACACACAACCAAGTCTCACAGCAAAATGTGTTATAGCTACGCTGGTCCACAAGGTAAACGGTAGTATTGTCACAATTTGCCTCCAAAATTGTGACAATACTATGTTTTATTTGGCCTATTCATTTACATTGCCTTGCAACTAGGTCATGTGACTATCAAGTTTCTCTCACTTAAAAAAGAAAATGGCAGACTGTCGGCCTGGTATCTGTGATGACATACACACACACACACACACACACACAATTTTGCTGAGAGACTGGGTTGTATATATACCTACACCTTTATCGAAGTAGGCCCATGATAAATTATGAAAACGTTTTCATGCAAATTAAAAAGGGGAAAACTCAAAGAATACTCACAAAGTTTGCACTTTGCTTTTTAT
The DNA here is from genome assembly GCF_949316345.1 of Pungitius pungitius. Classification (NCBI taxonomy): domain Eukaryota; kingdom Metazoa; phylum Chordata; class Actinopteri; order Perciformes; family Gasterosteidae; genus Pungitius; species Pungitius pungitius. The sequence goes on along the minus strand of NC_084900.1, from coordinate 4,217,021 downwards.
TGCAGCGGTTGCAGTAGACTTTGTCCCTACAGACCCTTTCTCCATTGAAGAATCCCTTCAACCCATTTACCTGTAAACATCGTACATTTATTCATCCTGCCTGCATTTTTTTTTCATTTATTAAAAATACAATACTGTTATTGTCATTAAAAGGAAAATGCTGTACCACACTGCAGGTTTGTTGAGGCAAGTCTTCCATCGCGAGTGGGAGAAGTAAAAAAAAGCCCCTGGAGTCGTTCCTCTCTTGGCACCATGTGGTGCTGTGAGTCAGCTCTCCCCTGAATATCTACACAAAAGGTTGAGAACAGGTCGAACGAGTGCTGAGTAGTTGGTTTAGTTAAGGCAGTGATTCTCAACTGGTGGGACCCGTTTTTAGTGGGTCGCGGGCCGTTGAATGGGAAAAAAATTTTTGAGGAAAAATAAAAATTCATCCTGTGATTTTATTTTGAAGGGACTTTTTTAATTTAGCGGAGTGTCGGTTATTTTGGCAGCTCGTCCGTCCATGTTTTCAGCAGCGTGCGCCAAGTTGGGTCAAACCATTCTGATATGGGGGAGACATTGGGTTTTTAGGATAATTAAACATCCTGAATATACAATTCAGCTTATGATAACTTGATTTTGAATAAATTTGAGATGTTGAGAATGTTCCTCGATTTTGGTCGCGGCTTGTCATTAAGGGGTGATGGTGGGTCCCGGAGCCAGACCAGTTGAGAACCACTGAGTTAAGGGGACCATCAAAGAAACTTCCCAAAACTATCTAAAACAATTTTCACTGATCAAAATACCAGTTGTAATAATGTTAAAATAATCTAATGACAAAGCACACATATAAAATACATCATTAGATATAAAAATGCTGTTCTTTTCTATCATTACCATGGATGCCTCTGGACTGGTCAAACACAAAATCTTCTCCAAATACTCTGCTGCATCCCGTTGCTCGTATACTTAAAGACGGAGGGAGGAAAAACTGATCATTGTTAGCATATATTCAGCCTCTGAGTCTGCACAATAATCACACAAAAGCTGCTACTAAATCCAAACTTACCGTTTATGATGCCAAGTTCTTCTGTGAGGTTATTGGTTTTCGCTAAATGCGTCTGTAATTCAGCAAATATTATTCTTAGCTGTGTGTCAATGGTTGTTGAATCTTCACTGCATGATCTGTGGCACAGAGAGAAGTACGTTACTTTATTGGAATGAGTTATTTTTTACGTATTTGTCTAACATACACTACCGTAAATATGAAGCTGGAACCATCAGCAGGTTAGCTTCCCATGATGTCAAACAACTATGTTAACATAATATAAAGATCAATAAACATGTCTTTCGGGTTTTCATTTGAACTGTCTAAAGATATAAAAACAACTGAAAAGGCATTGAAGTTACCAACCGGTTCACAGCCTCCCGGAAGTCTTCGGTCATGAACAGCACCTGAAGAACGCTGTTCAAATAGCACGTCAGACCTGGACTGTTCAGGCCATGATAATCTAAAGACACAAAAACTATGTTATCACAAAATCATTAAGACATATTGCATTTTATGTAACGCCACTTACCTGAGATGGGGCAGTGGTCTAGTTTCTCTTTGAACCTTTCAACAAGGTCGTGATTCATGATGATGTCTTTTAATGTTCATCCCTGGTGTACTGACTCCGCCTGCTGAAGAACATGAGATACAGCAGAGGTTAGGAGACAGCAAGCAGACACCATTGTATATGTTTTTAGACATGGACTAATAATGACAAAATTATTGTCAACGTGTTCTTGTGTGTAAGTTAGTTACTGACGGGCAGGTACCACTGTGTACGGTAGCCCCTGTCATCAGTGTATGGGTGAATGGGTGTGAATGATGTCATTTGTTAAAGCGCATTGAGTGGTCGAAAGACTACAAGTAGATTCACGCTTCAGTGACAGTACAACACTAAGGGCAGTCTGCTGCAGAGGAGGAGGAGGCTGGATACAGTAACAAAAAAATAAACTATTATACAAAACTAACTTCAGTCATAAAATTACATTACGTTACTTAAATAAAGTAGTATTTATAAACTTCGACAGGAAGTTGTGTTTATTTTCATCTGTCGTTGTTGCCTGTTGCTGAGGTGAAATGCATTCTGGGATATTTGGCTCTCACAAGAACAGACGAGCCTGCTCCGATGCATGCCCGGTAAAATGGGCGGGGCGAGTCACATCCGGGTATTATGACCGTTCTCGGCCAGATGCGGACTTTAGAATTGGATCAGTACTCGGGCTGCGACTGATGACGTTTCACGAGTCCACGAGAACAAAAGTCCATACAAGAACACATATTGAGAAAGGGCCCCGATGTGTTGACGCTTGACAGGAAGTCCACTTCCACCTTGATTGCGCATTTCCTGTTTGTGAAAAAGGTCTATAATGTATAAATATTCAGAATAATTATAGTAACCAATGAACGCAGCTGGTGCGTTTGGATGTCATGGAAATCGTCGTAGCTCTAAACAGCGTCTTTAAAAGAAGTTGGTAAAGACAAAGCTCGACCCATCTGGATGCCGTAAAACTCTCGAGGTCCCATCGCACGCGGGATATCCCTGTTTTAAGTTAGTCCTATAACGGGAGAGAGAGAGAGAGACACGAGGATTCGCACCAAGCAGCACTGGCGCTCCTCCTCATCGCATCTTCTTTTACTTTCGATTACAACGAGGGATTGAAGGAGAGGGGGCGGGGGCGGGGGCTCACACCTTCGATGACTTTACACGAGTCACTCCGCTTCTAACCTTACATTCAGGTGAATCCTCTCCTTGACTGAGTCGTTTCACGCGTGGCTGCTGTGCTTCCTGGTTTAAGAACTTATTTTTTTAAAAGTGAAAAGGTAAGACATAACTTCCTCTTTTAAAATAAACATATATATATATATATATGTTTTATTGTCCAAAGCGACCATGCGACAAATCCAGCGACCTGCGTTCTCGGGAGAATGGCCTCGGAAGTCCAGACTCACTGGTACGGTAGAACGGACAATGGTCATCTCCGCAATTGGAACAGCAGCTGACTTGATGACGTCACCACGCCAGCTGGTCTTGCTAATGCATTTTGATGGTTCTTGAATTTTTGACAACTTTGGCTTTTGTTTCGTTTACAATTTAGATTGTACGTCAGACGTCCCTGTCCCTGGCCGTTTGTTATGAGGTGTGCAAGTGTCCCTAGAACTAACGTTAGATGCAATAACCAGATATTCACAGATTTGAACTTCCGGTACAACAGCTCATCAGCGAAATATTGTTGCAAGGAGCCTGCGCAGGCACGTATCTAAAGTTATAATTTGGACTTTATAACTTTTTTTGTGGCGGAAATGGGCTTCCATAGTCATGGGCTTCCAGATATTATTCACAATTCTAATTTATTTACATTCCCTATTTTAAACTGCATTTACGAGCATTTCATCCATAATGTTTTGCTGCTAGTGAGTGTGCCAAATGAACAGGTTTTGAGTCTGACATGGTTTAAAGTATTAACTTGAACGCTCCTTTGACAAGCTGCTTCCCTCCTGCGCCATGAAGAAATGTATCATGTGGACGAATTCCCCAAGTGCCCATTCAGGAACTCAAACAGAGTTATAGCTCCCATGCTGATCTGTCAACAAAACGTGTCACGTGTCATGCTTACATCCATTAGATTCCAAAATGTGAGCATGATAATGTCCAAAATTGAAAAAGATCAATATACGAGTTACAAAATCCCATAGTCAGTTTAATTGTCATTTAGAACAGTGACTTAATTTCTTTTCCCCTCCGTAGGAGAATCGAAATGAGCATTCAGGGACAGGACCAGGTGGAGAAGAAGTACGACCCACATGACGCCACCATGAAGTTTGTAACAAGGAGGAATGACTTGGATCCAACATGTGACAGTGACGATGACGATCTCAAGGCGGAGATGTCCTGCGGCCACGCCGTCACTCCTGACACTCTGACCATGTGGTGTCGCAGCAAACTGGACGAGGTATCTCATATTTTTAAAGCAATATATACATTGCTTTATTCAAATGAAAACAATGTGATCACACTGGCTTTGAGACGTAGGTATGTAAATGTAGTTGATAGCACCTTGCTTGTGAGTGGCATGTAAGTGGCGGTATACTGCCACCTGGTGGTATAAGCGCTAACTGTTTGGGTGCTTGAAATTGGTTAACTTACGTTTTGTCTTCCCAAACGTAATGGAAATATTAAATAGTAGATAAATGTATAAAGACACATTTAGTATTTACATTTATTAGAGTTGAAATGCTGCCCGTAACTGTAATTTCAACAAATTATGAATAAAATGGGGAAATAACACACTAAAGATCAAGCTTCACAGGATGTGTAGAAAGGATTCATTAACATCAAAAGTCTTACTTTTCAAACCATATATTTACTACATATAAAAACGAAGACCATTTGTTATTTACACAATGGGCATGTTTCACAATGACAAATTACAATTACACAATTTATTTTCAAACAACACATGTAGTATATACAGTATATCCAAACAAAACAGAAACAACTGGCTATGGATTTAGTTCCCACCAGAGGCACAGACTGCTAACTTCAAAATCTTACATCAGCATTTTGCACAAAGTGTAAATACATTTAACCATCTTCAAATGGATAACTGTTTTCATATTAATCTAATCTATGAAGATCTGAAGCTCCATAAACCTTGATCACTGCTCACTCAACTCACTGAAAGTGCTTCGCAGAATGTCAACTTTCTCTCTGCTGTTTTTGCTTTATTTTCTCTCAGAGCTGCTTGTAAAGAAAAAACATTTTATTAAAATCGGAGGCTTGAGTTGGTAGGTCGAGTGCAGAACGAGTATTCCTGTTGTGACGCCATTGAGTTGCCACAAAGGCCACCAAAGAGGCCACGTCGTCTGCCTAACTGCCTCGTCTTCTCTTTGTTGCCTCAAGGGTATTTATAAATTCAGATGTCCTGCATTGGTGGAGGGGAACAAGATGTGCAATAAACCGTTGTCGTACCAAGAGGTGCGCAGGCTGGCCGATTTGTCTACTGAGGAAATGCAGTACTTTGAAGACACTATAGCTCGCCTGGCTGCTGCAGAATACAGTGATATTCAGACAGTAAGTGATCTAACGTTGGTGTAATATTTTTAGTTGGGATTTTGGATAAAATTACCCTAACGTGTAGTGATTTTTAAAATCTTTCCATCAATTGATCAGTGCCCGTGGTGTAAAACAAGTGTGGAGAGAACGGATCTCTCCAACCTGTGCGTCCGGTGCACCGTCTGCACGGCGGACCAGAAGAAGGCCCGGCTATTCTGCTGGCAGTGTCGGAGGGAGTGGAAAGGTCCGGGCCCTCGATCGGACCGCTGCGACAACGACGACTGCATCAACGGCGACCTGCAGCTTCTGCAGACCTGCGCCACCGTCAGTCTGCCCGACGTGAAGGGGGTCACCAGCTGCCCCTCCGTCCGAGTCTGTCCCACATGCGGCATGAAGGTGGAGCATAACCGGCAATACTGCAAAAATATCAAGTGCCCCCGCTGTCATGTTGAGTTTTGTTTCGTCTGCCTCAAACTAAAGCGAGAATGTATCAAGACCAGTTCCCCGTACGAGATGTGTCCGAGTGGTGTGGCTCCTAGACAGACCTCTATCCCTGTGTGGCAAAAGAAATGAAAAACAAACAGATGTCTGGATGAACAATTTGAGTTGAATTGAACCAGCTTATTATGTATACACATTTGAAAAATACTCAAGCTCCAGAATGAATTGAACATTTTCTGTCTCCTCCTGAATGAACCAACTATGTTTTATTTCCCTGGGAATGCCAATCACTTTGAAGCTATAACAAGAGCAAATGAGTAGTTAGATTTTTGAATGCATTTAAAAACATTGTGTTTTTGATCCCATTTGTCTATCCATGACACCGCTGCGTGGAGAAAGGAGAAGGTGATGAATTTCTTTCGGCCATGGTGCTAGATCTAATCAAACATCTGTTGTAAGCACCTTGAGTTAGCCGTCGAGTCTGTGACTTTCTTATGTCTCCAACTCTTTAACATTTAACAAAATCAAGATGTTAACCCTGTCAATGTATAAATATAAGAAGAAGCTTAGCACGGTCTGTCCATGTATAGCTGTTGTTAAACTTCTTCCTTGCAAGAAATAAACGGGAAATACAACTTTGATTCACAAGCGATTTTATAACTGATTTCCGATTGCATGAGAAAATCTTCCACAATAAATATTACTCAATAAAATCAACATGAAATGTATGCTCGTTCTTCATATTTTATTTTCAGAGAAAATCAGGATATTCTGAAAATGAAAGCTTTTAAATATCCTTTGAGTTGACTTTGATACACATGCATATTTATCCTTACTTTGATTTTTACCCTTTTTCACCCAATTTCAAGAACACAAACCAAATTTATGAATGAGCAAGCGGATTTATTGTTGAATTAAAAGAGAAACAAAGTTGAGGAGCTTTACAGTCAAAGTGAAAGCTAGGATCACCCAAATGAAGGCCTTGGTTGGATGACCTGTGATTAAGACACCTGACCACAAGGTGGCGCCATTGTGGACGAGTTTAACGGTGTGACCCAAAGTATATTTACATTTTTTTGTGACTCATATCATCTTCCACACAGGGATGACGGTCTGCCTCGGTGCCACGCCGCTGGAGCAGCGTGCGTAATAGGACTCGTCCTGATACGCGCACTCGCTGGGGAGCTTCAGGCACACGAAACAGAACGTCACTTTACAGCGAAAGCAGACGATGTTTTTACATTTAGTTCTGTTGTGTCCCACCAGAAAGCCACAGGTGGGACACGCGCGGGTGGAGGGGCAGCCGGTGACCCCGTGCACGTTTTCGAATGTGATGTCAGGACAGCTCTGCAAGATCTCCAGCGGGTCCTGGCAGTCTTCGTTTCCACAGTCTTCGGACCGGGTCGCGCCTCTCCATTCCCCCAGGCACCGCCAGCAGAAGGCGAAGGGAAGTAAACATAAATAAATTTAATCATTCTTCAACTGACATTTATTTTAATGCACAAATGTTTTTTTAAAGAAAAATAGTGGAATGGAGGAACTTACACATTTGATGTCCAAAAAACGTTTTGAAACATTTTCTGATCAACCGTTTTCTGATCACTCTTTGCCACTTGGTGTGGGGAACGACAGCTGGACCCTGTTAACTGCCCAGTCGGTTCAGTACTGGAGTTCCTGCAGGAACGTTTCGCCATAGGTTTATCCCCGTACACTATCAAGGTATACGTGGCGGCCCTGTTGGCAACTCATGCCCCACTGGATGGGCGTTCTCTGGGGAGACACCCACTGGTATCCCGCTTCCTTCGTGGCACCCTGAGGGTGAGGCCAGCAGCCAGCACTGGAGTTCCGTCCTGGGACCTGGCCATCGTACTAGAAGGTCTCTCCGGTGCTCCCTTCGAGCCCATAGCAGAGGTCGCAGTGAAGTATGTGGCTCTTAAGACCCTCTTCCTGCTTGCTATTTCTTCCCTCAAAAGAATTGGAGATATGCAAGCCCTCTCTGTGGCCCCCTCGTGCTTGGAATTTGCACCCGGTATGGTGAAGGCGTTCCTACTACCTTCACCCGGCTATATTCCTGTCCACTACGGTCGGGCCTATTGTGCTGCAGGCATTCTGTCCTCCTCCTTTTCTGACGTCAGACCAGGCGAAGCTCAACCTCCTCTGCCCAGTTAGAGCCTTAGACCTCTATGCCCGCAGGACCTCCCTATGTAGACTTTCCGAACAGTTGTTCGTGTGCTTTGGGCCGCCCAATACTGGGGGTCCGGTGTCTAAGCAGAGGATGAGCAAGTGGGTGGTTGAGGCCATCACACTTGCTTACGAATCGGCCGGTCAGCCCGCACCTTTGGCTGTCCGGGCCCATTCTACTAGGGGTATGGCGGCTTCTAAAGCCCTTTTGTAGGGTAAAATATCGCTGCACGGCGTTTGTATGGCGGCAGGCTGGTCCTCTCCCCACACGTTCGTGAGCTTTAATCGTCTAGACCTTAACTGCACGCCTGGAGCACAGGTGCTCTCGTCTGAGTGTGCGCACTAACTTCACACCACGGTCTCTTGCTCATATGGCGGAGTGGGTATTGGCGTTCCCACAGCGTTTCCACGCAGCTCGAGTTCCCTGAGAGGGAACGTCTCCGGTTACGTATGTAACCTTAGTTCCCTGAAGGGAACGAGACGCTGCGTGTCTATGCCATACTCCCAGCTTGCCCGTGGCACTTGATTCGGCCGTTCAGAGATGAATGGTCCTGCCCTTTGTGTCCCTTTATATCGTCCTGGTCCCGGCGTCGCCCGTCTATGACGTACCAGCTCGCCATTGGTTAGATTTCACATGTGCTTCATGACGCGGTCACGCAGAGGCGTTCCCACAGCGTTTCCACGCAGCGTCTCGTTCCCTTCAGGGAACTAAGGTTACATTCGTAACCAGAGACATTTTCTCTCGCCTCCGTCCAGCTGCCTGTATGTTTCCCATGTTGACTTTAAGTAGAAAATATATTTTGTGATTTCAAAAATATTTTATGGCAAAACAGGAAAATCTTTTCTGCCATCATGACTGACTTTTCACAAAAAACATTCAGTAAGGATGCATTTCATAAGGTCTTTTTATTTTCATTTTACCTATTTTTGATTTAAATCACCTGCAGAATCCGACAAATGATCAGAATCGTTTTGTTCAAAGTAACAAACATCAATCTAAAGACTATGACATGAATCAGTGGCCAGTGCAGTAATTAAATAAATGTAGCACTTTAACAGTTAAGTGAACCAAAGAAATGTTCATACAAAGACTTCCATTTGACTTTGCACTGTCTCTCACAATTTCATTTGAGATTCAACTTAGATTACTGTAGTCGATATGTTGCATTCAGTGACATTTATACATCAACAACTTTACAGAAAGATAAGAAACAAGGATAATAGCATAGCAAAAAAGAATCTTCTTGTTTTCCTTACATTTTAATATTTAAGTCAGTTTCTAAATCATAACTTTCTATTTCCAACTGAACCAGACTGAACTTCTTTAGAATCTCACTTTTTCTAGTCTGCAGTTTTCTGATTTTTCAGCGAAAACACAAACACAAGCAACTCTGCTTTTCTTTCTTTTTGTCTTTTTTGTTTTTCTTCAGAGGGGAACAGCGACGCCTCAAGTGTCTCCTCTTCTCAGCTCTGTCTTTCACAGCGGGTTTTTTCCAAACAGCAGGTTCTTGTGCATCAGACACATTTGGCTTTCTTTCGGCATTTGAAGGAATTTTTCTCCCCATCTCATTCTTTTCCTTTTTGTCTTTGCGTTTCTGTGACGCCGTCAAAGACGAGGCATTCAATTGTAAATTGAAAAAACCTTCTGGCAATGTGACCTTTGCATCTGTGTTTGGATCACATTTGATTTCAGCGTTTCCTTCATCATATTCTACCAAACTCTTAATGCTGCCTTCAGAGCTTTCTTCTAAAGTTGTTATTCTAAAGTTATTTGTCACAATCATTTCTTGAACACCATTTCTAGTTTCTTCCTCAGTTATTTTTACTTGATATGTTTCTGACTTCTTTGAATTACGTCTTCCTTCCACAGTATCCTCACTGAGTGCAGTAGTTGCTTTTGATGGATGAAACTTTTTAACACGGCCATCTCCTCTGTTCTCGGTCACTCTGGTCAATGGCTTTGCTCCCTCTGCTTTCATCTTTTCTCCAACTTCCTGTTTAACAGGTCTGAAGTCATCTGGACTGACTACATGTTTCCCTTCCTGACCGCCATCGTCGGGAATATTATTGGTAGCAGGGGGGACGCCTCCAGCAGTAGACGTCTCTCTGATACCCTGAGTACAAGTATCAGCAGCTTGCACTGGAAAACAGGTAGAGAAGAAGTTAAGCCCAAGTTCAGTGTAATTTCAACACTGCAAATCATTAACAGTCAAAATGTCTGCTATCTCACCCTTCTTCATCCTGTAGAGAAGCAGATAAGGTCTGGAGGATCTAGAGGGAGAAATGTGCAAAAGAGAGCGACGTCATTTTCACCTACAGGTTAACCTGCAGCAACATAACCAGTGGTGATGGGTGTGTGTGAGTGCTTTAAAGATTTGGACATGAAACGCATTGAGAAAACATCCTGCCACAGGATGATGTAATACAGTACTTTAAACATAAGTATTTGGTTTATTCAATCCAACTGAGAATTATAAATTCATAGTCAATCAAGAAATAATCACATAAACATTTGGTGGGAAGGAAACTTACGTCTCAAAGTCATCCACCTCGAATGGCTGGTGTTGATTCTTTAGGTAGAAAATAATAAAGAGACTTAACATAACAAATCTGTTTTTTTGGCACTACTGTCAACAGAATGTGTATTTAACAACAACACAACAAGTGATCAGTCTTACCGATGAGACCCTTCTATCATCAAAGCGGTACCATGTCCCATCGTCTTGAGATCTGATTGTTGCAGTGTAATGTCCACTCCTCAGATCTCCAAAATGGTCCACAACCGCGTACAGTTCATACGTCTGATTCTGATCACCAACAGGAGACATGAACAGGTGTCATTGTCAGGGAGGAAGAATAAATGTTTCACAGTAAAATAAGCCTCACCTCTGGTATCTGAAGGGTGAAGGGAACTTTCACATTGAGGTTGCTTTTGACATACGTCATGTACTGGTAATCAAACTCAAACCTCTTCAGCAGCAGCATCAAAACCTCTGGATGACGCTTTATTTCACATGTCTGAAAGATACAGATCAACAAAACTTGCTACTATGTTATATCATAACTCTTAATACATAATAAACTTATTGCTAACAGCCGATCTACACAAATCAGAAACACACTTTCTCATTACTCACAATGGTAGCATCAGATTCAGCTCCACACACGTCACAGTACATCTGGTTTTCGCCACAAAAATGTGAAGCTCTGAAGTATTCCTCAATGTCGTCCTCCTGATAAAAAGCCCCCTCCTGCCTCCTAACCAAGTTGTTACCTTAGTGACCTCTGCCCGCCAGGCCACCTGCCCTCTTTACCCCATTTTCTACAATCTATTGCTCCAGACCTTCTTTCTTTCCTCACCTGTCTCATTAACATTTCTCTGGCTGTTTTCCCAACTCTCAGAAGAAGAGTAAACCCACTCCTGTAAGAACCCACCCTCAACCCATCTGAAGAAAACATCTACAGCCCGGTGTCTCTTCTTCCCTTTCTTCAGGCAAATGTTTTTGTTTACAAGACTGCTTCCTTTTTGGAAGAGTTTATAAGGTCAGTGAAGGGCTCAATCATGCAGCCTATATGGGAATGTGTTTTTGTGATGTTTGGGGGTGGGTTGGAGTAGTGGAACACAGGAGCGCTGTTGGAGTTCTGGTGATTAAAGTGGTTTGTTTGTTTTTCGGCCCACAGCAGCCTGTTTTCCTTGTTCATAATAAAAGAAGAACACGTGTCCAGAGCTTCCTTAACGTCGCCGCGCAACATTACTTTAACAGCCACATATCGAGAAGCAAGAACAGGACCGGCTGTTTGTCCTCCATTGTTGTTTGCGTTTAGCTTTCAGTTTTCGCACGATCGAATGACGTCAATCTACTTTCCCTCCAATACCACGCCTATCAAGTGACGTTACCGCTACTTTCTGGAATACACCACGCCTATCAAGCGAGGGTACTGTTGGCGGTGGAAACGCTCGCCAAATCATGGTTAACAGACCCGACCCGTACCGTACAGCTCGGTGGAAACGCGCCAAGTGGATAGTATCTGGTCCAAAGCTAAAATGAGCCCCTGCTCTAAGAAAACGAGGCCTCACTTGTCTCAAATAAAAAAAAAAACTTATCAGCTGTCCTGTCATACACACAATGGCCGTTTTCTAGGGAATCTTGGCTCCGCCCACTCAGCGTGATGTTGTTGTGATGTTTGGGGGTGAATTATTTTAATCAAGAACAGGCTTTGAAAAAAGATAGAACATTTCCATACTTCGGTTGATGCCCTCCTTTTCACCCATCCCACCAAAGTGACCATCTCCACGGTCCGTAATAGATCCTCCTCCACAAACTCTAATCACCACATGGATGACGGACATGTGTTGGATGCCAAGGTGAAACAGAAGCTGGTCGTTTCCATCAAGCATCTTGTTTTCATAGATCAGCCGCAGAGCCTCCTCTCCTACACAGAGACACGTTTATAGGTAAACTTTCTATCCACTTTAGTTCAGCAAAATGATGAATGTTATCAAGTTTTTGATTCTCAGAATGAATATAATGAAGAGTGTCAGGTGATGAAAGGTTCAATTACCAGCGGTCCCGGGAAATCTCACTGCTATCTTTTCCTTCAGATGCAGCACCGTCATTCTCTTAAACTGCCATTCCGTGTTGCACAGGTCGACCATCATCTTCACCCCCCCCATCTCGTGCACAACCACCTGGTAGATTGTTCCCATTTCAATGCTGCCTCTGGGTTTTCTTCATGTGTGAGTTGCCGTGTGTCTTTCTGCTGCTAAGCTCAAACAAAATGAGACTTCAGGGCGGTGACACCTTTAACTTAAGAGGACCGAGGATACTTTCACTTTTGTTTTAACATGGCAAAAAAACAATAAAAAACAATCAGAATATGTGGCACTGCCAGAGATGAAGGATTACTGATAAGTACAGCTGTTAATATAAATTATTAACATGACTTATATATTCTTATACCTATATATTCTTCAGCTAAGATGTTGTTTTTGTGTAACAGGTTGTGAAATTTCAACTCAATATTTCCTTCATATATTTCTGGAATGCCCACAAACGTCTCGTGTCAACAGCGTCCACATAAAGACAAAGACTCACCACATTTAGGCCACTGGAGAGTTTGTCTGCATCATAAAGGCCTGAGCATTCTATTGCCTAAAATACAACATGTGAATGCAGTTCTATTCAGTTTCGCAATCTGCTGTTGGTAGCTGGGAGTCACTTGATAATCAAGTTTGACGGGTTAACCTTTGCCACAAGTAGATAGTAATAATCCTGCCTGTCTCTCACCGCCTTGCTAAACCTGTATTTAGACTCTGTGTACAGGTCTTTGTCCCCACTCCTAAATGCCTGATCCTTCTGTAGTCGTAGTTTTCTGAGTTTCGATTAACAAAGGAACCATTTAAAGGAAGAAAATCTTAATTTGCAATTGTACTTCCTTTACAGTGGTGGGCGGCATGACCTAATTGAAAAAAACAACAGAACTTTGTCTTGTTGAACTGTGTGAGGAATTGTGTAACTGAGAAAAATGAGCATCCGTATGCTGCTCTCTGTGTCATCATTGAAGTGGTACATATACATTTTGATCAAAAAAGGCTTGATAAATTATAAAAACGTGTAATTGAAAAATTTAGAGAAAAAAAACTTGAACTTGATGAATACACAAAGTCTGCAATCTGCTTTTTTTATTGCATCGGTTACTTTGTTGTCCCTGCAGACCTGCACATAAAGTTATAACTCTTGAAATGAGTACAGTTCGATTTCAGAATGCATTCAGCAACTATTATTATAGTTTTTATTATCCTTATTATTCTTCTTGTTAATAAAATCACAGAAACATTGCATTTCATGCTGTTTTCTTTGTTTACCTTTCTGAAGTTCTTCACATTATGTCACAGCAAACTTTGAAATCCTTCAAGGTGTCACAAAGAGAAAATCAGGATAATCTTAAAATGAAAGCCCTTCAAATCTCCTATGTTCAATACACATGCATATTTATGTATGTCATAAATCTAGAATAAAGATTTTTACTTGCATTTCCCTTACTTTGTGCTTTACTCTTTTTGTCACTTAATTTCAAGGATGCCACCACATTTATGAATGAGTAAGCAGAATTATCGTTTTTAATTAAAAGAGAGATTAAGTTGAGAAGGTGTTTTGCAGTCAAAGTGAAAGCTAGGATCACCAAAATGAAGGCGTGAAGGGTAGCATTGGTTGAATGGCCTGTGCTCAAGAGAAGTAACCACAAGGTGGCGCCATTGTGCACAGGTTTAAGGTCGTGATCCTTCTTTACATTTCTCAAGACTTAAGTCACCAGACTCATATCAACTTCCACACAGGGATGACGGTCTGCCTCGGTGCCACGCCGCTGGAGCAGCGTGCGTAATAGGACTCGTCCTGATACGCGCACTCGCTGGGGAGCTTCAGGCACACGAAACAGAACGTCACTTTACAGCGAAAGCAGACGATGTTTTTACATTTAGTTCTGTTGTGTCCCACCAGAAAGCCACAGGTGGGACACGCGCGGGTGGAGGGGCAGCCGGTGACCCCGTGCACGTTTTCGAATGTGATGTCAGGACAGCTCTGCAAGATCTCCAGCGGGTCCTGGCAGTCTTCGTTTCCACAGTCTCCGGACCGGGTCGCGCCTCTCCATTCCCCCAGGCACCGCCAGCAGAAGGCGAAGGTGCGTCCCCGCTTGGAGGTGCACACTTTGCATACCACGTTCTGATCGAAGGGATCGGTTCTCGCCACTCGGGAGCTGCAGCCAGGACACTGGTAAAAAAAATAAAAAAAATAAAAGCATTCTTCTGACAACTATTTATTTTAATGCACAAATATGTTCTTTTTTAAATAAAAAAATAGTGTAATTGAGGAACTTACACATTTGATGTCCAAAAAAATTGCAGCGTTTTGAAACATTTTCTGATCAAATTCCTCAATTTCTTCGGGGGTCAGAAGAGCCATTTTTTGTACCTCCTCGAAGGGCCACTCAACACCACAGTAAGTTTGTCCGCACACGAAGTTGTAGCCCCCCTAAAAAAACATAAAATAAATAATAATAATGATCATATGAAAATATATCGACTAGCAAAATTAGCTAATTATTATTATGCATCTAGATCCGTTATTCGCCATATAAATTGTTTCGTTTCATCTGTGTCAGGTGTAATGCACGAGGAGCCCCCGATAATGAGTATTAATGGTCATCCTGCAGCCAATCAGAATCAAGTATTCGCACTGCCGGGTTTTTATGCATTAAAACTAGATGTAAACTACACAGTTGTTGTATTTCAGCCGAATGGGTTGGCCACAGGGCCGGGTCTAGACAGGCATGTATGAGGGGGCAGCCACAAATCTTGAGGGGGCATTGTGCTCCAGCACCTAGTTTGAGGGGGCACAACATTTATTTGATGGGGGCAGGCCCCCTCTTGCTCCTGCCTAGACCCGGCCCTGGTTGACCACAATGATATTGAATTTAGGTCAGCTGATTAAAAGTGTAGAAATCTTCTTCCACCAAACTGGAGCACCGACGGAGTGACAGCGGCACACTTTTAATAATAATTTTAATTAGAATTAGAATTTCGTTTTTGAAGTTCTATGAAAAGGACGAGTATCTTGCTGAAAGATCCATCATGAATTCATACTCTGTAATGATAGAAACTTCGGTTGAACGGGTGATGTTTTCTTCCGGGTTTCCCCTACAGAATATTAGATGCCCCCGGTGAGGGGGGGACGTGGACTCACGAACCTCGTCCAGCTGCCGGCGGCACCAGGCGGTGAGGGACATCGGGGTGACGGCGTGTCCGCAGGACATCGTGGCTCTGGGAGACGCGTAGTCCGCGCACAGAACTACACGTGACCCATGGAACAAACGAGAGAAGACGTTTAATCGGGCCAAAATGCAACAATAACCAGAGATTTAAAAAAAAAAAAAAAAAAAAGTTGGTAAAAAGTTCAACTAGTTCTAATACTTACAATCCATGGCGTCCTCTGCGTTGACGACGTTGAGCGTGACGTCATTGGGGTCATAGCGCTTCTCTCGGATGGACACCCGGGTTTTCTCTCGCTTCCGTCCAGCTGACGGTTTGTTTCCCATGTTGACTGCGCGCGTTTTCCTTTCTCACGTGAAACAAGGACAGCCCGTCGGACAACTCGTCCCGTCTCTTGAAGTCACGTGATATGAAGTCAACCAAAAATAATGACGTGCTTTTTTTTCTTCTTCTCCTGTTGCACAACGTGAATATGTATTGGGATTATTTCGCCTCGCGCGGTCCTCTCGGTGTGGTCGCTGAACTGGACTCGGACACAAAATGACGATCAAGCTGAAAGTAAATGGACCAACAGGAAGAGAGACGATCGTTACTCTGTGTGACACTGAAGAGGAGATGAAGAAGATCACAGCAAAACAGCTAAAGAAGATAATCGCTCGAGAATTGGGGACAGGTGCGATCCTTATTTATTATGTATGATCGAGGCTATTTCGGTTTCACGTGGCATGAATATGAAAAAAGAACATTTGTTAAGAACATTTTATTCCTATGTAGAGCTTTACAATGCTTAAACTAACCCGTCTTTAACACATGGTGGGTTTTTTTTCTCCTCTGTTCAGATGATGAATTCAAGATGGTCCACAGAAGCGTCGAGCTGGAGGGCTCCTCCCTGCTGTGGTCCCACGGGATCCGACACATGTCCACCGTCCACACGGTGCTGATGCTGCCCGGAGGCGTCCGGCGGGAAGATGGAGACGCGCCGCGGTTAAACCAGCCCGCGCGACGTTTTGCTACTGCTACTTCAAAATAAGAGCAGTTCCGGTGAACGTGTGTGGAAAATGTTACATTCATTCAATTGGCCTGTAAATCTCATAGATGAGCTAATATATTGTTGAATAACTGGTCAAATAGATACAATATCTCTGATATACAGTGTATAAAGTATAACTTTAAACCCAAAATAATATTTACTGCATGTAAACTGAATTGGATGAAATATGTAAATAAAGAATACGTTGACACAAACAAGAGACTTTTGGGACATTGTTGGCCAACATTTAAAAATGGAAACCCTTCGAAATCTCATCAATGAGCCAACTTCTGTTGAGAGTTCAGATTAGATCTGTAAAGGAAATGGTTCATAATGATTTCACTACAGGTAAATGGTAAACTTCCTCAGAAGGTCAGTCAGGAACAATCGGAACAATTAAAACCTCTCAAAATCTCAGTCATGACTTAATTTTCTTCTAAATTTCATTCATGAGCCAATTTCTGTAAAATAAAAAGTATGACGGCGTAAATGACTCGTCTTGAAATGTAGTGCCACACTAATTTGAGTTGTGGGTCCACAACATCAAACACATCTTCTTTTGCGTGGAGTGGATGTTCATAAAGATCATGGAAACAAAGCAGCTCTGAATTATTCTGCATTTACTTTCAACGAGTTGGATGATTAAAGTAAGACCGAAACTCCGAAACCGAAAAGGAATGAAGATCTTCTTTGGTGGTTCATGGAAAGAAGGTCATGCCTATAAATCACCGTCAAACGGATGCTAATTATACTCTCCTCTTCCTGGTGAATTAAGTACATTCTTTTCCGCATCGCGCGGGTCAAATGTTCCGTGAGAAACCTAGTTAATAAGTTCTGATAAGGAACTTAATAACAAGCAGATCCGGAGGAACCGCATTCTGTCGGAAAAGCATCGGCTTAAATAACAGCTGATACTTTTCTTTATCACCAATAAATAGCGCTTTCTTTAGTCTAAAATCTAGATATTCTCAAAGAATTCTGCCTTTTTACAGCAAAGCTTAAAAATAAAATTCTACATTAATGTTCCCTTAATTTCCATCGAGGTTCATGACGTCACGTGGACGGAGACGTCGTTGACGGGAACTCACGTCCTCCTCTGAAGTCATAATGTGACGGCCAGCTGTCAGTAAGTACTCCAGCCCGTTCTTCCTCTCATGTATGAAAACGTTCTCACGGCTGTTTAAAAAGATATTGCAATCGGATTTGTTTTTAATCAATGCTTCGCGTTTTACGTTTTTGGTTTACGATCTGTAATCTGGTTTAAATGCCATTCACAACTGGGATTAACGTGGGGAATGTTACAGTGGGATCGCACACTGTAACATCTGCAGGGAGCAATAATACACGCGGTCATGTTGGGGCTTTTTGCAGGATAGGAATCGTTTAAGATTTTACTGGTTTTAACGGGAGCATTTCATCTAAGCCTGCAAGAGTTAAAAGTTAAGTTTATTCTTCATTTCCGAACACAAACCAAACATATTTTGATCTGTGGACTAAAAATAAAAGCACCCGAAATAAAATGGAAAGTCATCACTCAGTGATGGGAAAACACATTTAAATCTAATTCTGACGTTTTCATAAAAAGCTGCACTCCACTGCATCTCTGACTTTATCAAATGGCTTGTATTTTGGTTTTTCTTTAATGAATACATATAAGACATCCTTTTGTTATAATCCCAAGGGGAAAGATGAGCGTCTCAAGACAACAATCGAATAACAAGCTGGTGAAGTGGGAGAGGAAAAAAAGCAAAAACAACAACGCAGGTGAAGTACAGAATGTCTTTGACTCGGTGGATGGAAAACAGATTGTAGGACCACAATGTAAAAAGTTGTCACGTTAATATGAGACAAACCAATCAACTTGATTGATTAACCAAACTGGAGGTGCAATGACGGTGTTTTTGTTTCCTTCAAGGCCCTCGGAGTGTTCATTATGGTCTGCACAATCAGGGCGCCACGTGTTACCTCAACAGTGTCCTGCAGGTTCTCTCCATGACAACAGAGTTCCAAGACAGGTGCGAAACAGCTGGTCAAATGTGAATCTCATCACGATGAATCAGTGAAGATGTTGACAAAACAAAGGGGTCACTCACCTCTTCCTACAGGCTGGAGTCCAAATCGCAGGCCACGGATAACGAGCTGAAAACCCTCTTTAACAATCTAAAGAAAGGCACGTGTGGAACCGAAAAGATCACAGAGATCTTGGGGGTGGAGAACGGTGAGAAAGCATTGAGGGAAGTCACGTAGGAGCTGGAGATGCTTTGGTGTTTCACTGGATTCAAAATGTAAATGTCCATTTTAAAAGTTCACCTGCAAGGTGACGCAGCTGACTGCCTGGTGACCATTCTGCGCAAGATCAGCCCACAGGCCTCTGAGGTGAGCATGAGACCTGGAGAAGGGAGAAGGTGTTTACAGGTGAACGACCACAAAGCCGTGACGCAGGCGACGCTTCTACCTCTAGGTCTTCAAAGGAGAGCGGACCGACACCATAAAATGCTGCAAAGGTCACACCATCAACGAGGAGATCGACCCGTTCTGGTACCTCTCCCTGGCGCTGGAGGACACCGACGACGCGTCCCACAGCGTGGTGAGCCGACGCCGCGGCGTCCGACGCGTGAGGTGTTCCATCGCGGAGTGACCCATCAACGGCCGTGTCTCCGCAGGAAAGGGGCTTCGAGAGGATCTTCAGGTCTCGAGTGCTGGACGGAGACACGGTCCACTGCGGCGCCTGCGGAGAGGAAACCAAGGCGACCTGCGTGAGTCTCTCCCACCCTGGAGACGGTTCCCCTGCGACGTCGCCTGTGGTGTTAAAACATCCCTTCCCGTGTCATTCAGGAGAGCGCCATGGTGTCGTATCCTCAGATCCTCAGTCTTCTCATCCAGAGGTTCATCTTCGACAACAACACCAAGGCCCACTTCAAGTCGAGCCGCCGCGTGGACGTGCCGCGGAAGCTCCAGAGAGACGTAAGGAGAAGACGACCCGTCTCCAGGGCGGGCGTTTGTGTTGGTTGCTGACGTGCGTGCGTTCACTGCAGCACAAGAAGTACGAGGTGTACGCCGTGGTGAGTCACGTGGGCAGCCTGCAAGGCGGACACTACACGGCCAGCGTGCGGAGCGACGGCGACGGCGCCTGGTACGAGTTCAACGACGCCAACGTCCACAAGGTGAGGATTGGTTTAAAACTTCTGCGTTCAGACCCTCCCCCAAAATAACTGTTTTGTTGTTTTAAAAAGATCAAAGAGCAGCCGTTTGCAGAAAGCGAGACTTACAGGTATGTGGGATTATTGAAATAATTAAAAGAGGCCCTGAGGTAAATTGTTGCCTTGAAATGTTTACAGTACCTTTTCCAACTTTTGTCTTTGCAAAACTAAATGATCGTTTCCACAGTTCCAGCACAGCCTACCTGCTCATGTACAGAGGTGAGCCCCCCCCCCCCAGAACCACCAACAGTTAACGTGGGTCTGTCATTTTTTGACAGACCGTTGATACACTGCATTTCTTTTCCCCCAAGAAGCGCAAACCAACCGTGACCAGGTGGCCGTAAACATCGACGGGGACGCGATCCAAAACGTCCCCCCGCAGCGAACCGAAGCGCCCATTCCGCGGCGAGGAGGACGGGGCGGTGAGCAGACGCAGCCTTTCTGTTCTAACGCACAGTGACCAGCACGCGGGTTAATTCATTTCCTTCTTACGTTCCCATCAGATAAGAGTTCTCGGCCACTCGCCAAGTGTCCGACTTGCAGGGTGACTCCTCTGTGGATTTCCGTCATCGTTGTTGTTTTTGTGTCGGTCCTGGTACTCGTTGTTGTTTTATCAGTAGTGTGCAGTAGGAAGGGATCATGTTAGCACTGAACAGGAATGTTATTGATGAACTTTACTTCTTGGTATGCAACGTACTAAGGTGTCACCTGGAATGTTTCTCTATAAGCACTACGCTTGTTTAGTATCACTGAATAACATTTATTAGAAAATCTTGTTCACTAATTTGCTGGTCTTTTAAAATGTTATTTTTTTATTCAATTAATTACCACCCCCCGCTCTTCCCTCGCATTACAATTATGATTTAATAAAAGAAAAAAAATAAAGTCATCAAAAACAAAGATGTTTATTATTTTTGTGAAGGCTGGTCATGTGCAGCGGGGTTTTAAGAGGGCGGTGCCGGCTGCGGGTGGGTGTGACCCTCAGAGTGGACCCGGACCCGGTTCCGGCCCCTGCAGAGGCAACGCTTCCTGTGAGACGCCGCGGCTGCAGCCAGGACACACACCGCAGCAATGGCGCCCAGCGCAGAGGCGGCGGTCGGCCCCACGGGGGCCCCGAGGGGCGGCCGGGTCCGGTTGCGGGCCGAGGTCAAAGTCCCACTGGGCGAAAAGCAACCGCGCATAAGTAAGTGCGAGTTGCACGTTGGAATGAAGATCAGGGGGGGGGGGGGGGGGGGGCTTGTTTAGAGCGGTACTTGCCTCGTGGTTGGAGTCGGAGTTGTGCCCACGGCGTCCGCAGGGGGAGTGACGTCGGCGTACAGACAGATCCTCCGGTCAGGGCAGTGGACCGAGCCCCGGTACCCTTTTATCTAAACAGCAAGGACGGATCACACAGAGTAAATAAAGTCCCGCTAAAAACCCGGGGATCTGCAGGCCGGACCGCTGATATCATGTATAATGCACATATACAACACTCGGAGTGGTTATAGTTAACAGTACCAGTCTGTGGATGAAGTAACATTTAGGGTTGTGTTGAGTTACCTGAATGGCGCCCCCTGCTGGACAGTCCACCCAATCAGAGCCTGACACCTGGATCCGGTATCGGTTCGGTCCGGTACACATGTGTCTATAACAGCGGCCCGCCACAGAGCCGCCACTCCGGTTCTAAAAGAAAGGCGTAGTAGAAGGTGGAAATGGATGTAAGTTAAAAAAAAAAGAAGCCATCAGGGAGGTGATGTGACTCATATACATGTGCACACATAAACACACCTGTCTGGTCAGGTTGGAGAAGAAGCATCGGCTGTGAAAACCAAAGAGCTCCCCGCTCCAAGGCTCTTCTTCGCCGTTTTCCTCTTTCCAGCATTCACTCTGAAGAACGAGAGGAGGGGAAAAGAAAATGTTGTACTGCAATAGAATTAAAAAAGGCACAAGAAACCTTCCCGCTGTGCAAAATAATGAAAGAATGTTCAGAATTTTGAACATTTTGAGATATAAAAGACAGAGAAATTATGTATTTAATCAATTACCTAAGAGATTTTATTTGGAAAAGAAAATCCAATGAGAGGAAATAAAACTTACTCCATTCTTAAGGGGTTTATACAGGCGGCAACCCTCCAGGTGCGGATCAGTCTGGCACTCCCCCTTGTGGAGGTGAAGATAATGACACCCAAACCCACTGAGGAGGGTAAGAATGAAACGGGTGAAAGGGGATGAAAAGAGGAAATTTACCAATGTTATGTTAAAAAAAATATATAGATTACTAATCTACCTGCCGGTGCAGAAAAAGGCCGATGACTTGTTGCAGGCTGAAAGCGACCCAAACGTGGTTCCTTCACCTGAAAAACAGACCAGACTTTTACTCCTCTTTCCTCTCGATGGGAGAGGATTAGATTCCCTCGTCCTCACCTTCTCCCCAGACCAGACTCTGGGCCCGGCTCAGGTCGACCGCGTACCAGCCGGTGTCCTGCAACGCGGCCAAGGTGACCGGGTCGATCCGGACCGTGGTCGGGTCCCCCAGCACCGGCGCCATGATGGAGCCCTGCAGGACCCGGGACTCCCAGTGAGAGGACACTCTGCCCGGAGGGACGTCCTGGAGGACAAACATGTGAGCAGAGCGCATCAGCGGATCTCTTAACCAAAAAAAAAAAAAGGGCGGGGGGGTGGGGGGGGATTTGGAGCATCTCGGTACCAGGTTCTCTAGCGGGCCGCCGAGCTCGGGGTGAGTGGACGCCAGGTGGCTCTGCAGGGCCGAGATGACGGACGGGGTGTACACCCTCATCTGGCCCCACCCGTCGGAGTGAGTCACCCGGCCTCGAGGGGAGCAGCGAGCGCCACCTGGAACCCCAGAAGGAGACTTTTGAAAAAAAGAGCCGTCCGGGATAAATGTTTTTCCAATGAAAACGTTTGGAAAGTGCTGGAAAACCTTGAAAAGTGGAGGAACAGTCCCTCCAGGTGTGGAAGAGCTCTTTGGAGAAACCGAGCGCGTGAAACAGCTCGTGGATCACGGTCTGCGAAGCGGATTCACAATTAAATTTTTTTTTAAAAAAATCAACACAACAGACACTTAAAAAGGTGTCCTTCATGACGTCATCAGAGACGGTACCTGTGCAGTGGCCCGCCGGCCGTGCGTGGCCCCCGTCAGCTTGTCCCTGCAGATGACCACCACCGCGGCTAAGGGCCGCCCGGACGGGTCCGTCCGACAGTGCGCGGCGTAGGCCAGCACGCCGGGCTGAGTGAGAGGGGGGGGGGGGGAAGGCGGCGGCAGCCAATGAGAGCTGCGAAAACCGCTGACATGTGATCACGAGACGCCGTTTCCTCACCTCCGCTCGGCACTTGTCGGTGGCCCGGACGTGGAGGTACAGCAGGAAGTCGCTGCGGGGGAGTCCGGCGCCGTCGGGACGCAGCCGGGTCCTCCGGGGGGAGTCGGCGTGCGGGTAAACGTCACATCCGGCCAGGTGGTCGTCCGGGATCTGTCGGGGGGGGGGGGGGGCGAGAAAAGCTGTCACAACTAAAAAGGTTCCCGTGGATCGCGTTCATCGGACCGGGGCCCACCGTCACGTCCAGGCAGGTCTCAGCTCGGTAGTTTTTGTTGGCTCGACCACACCTGACGACACACAAAACGCCGTTTCGGTCAGACCTGAAGACGGCGGGACGACACGTAAACTACAATCGCCATGAAAGTGAAAACCGGTTCCTGTTGACCTAAATCTACACACCTGTTGTAGTTGGCGGTACTTGAATTCTTCCACAGAAACTTGCAGTATTTATTGACGTCTCTGCTGAGCAGCAACGGACCCGGCCCTCTGTTCACTAGGGAAAGGTCAGCAGGTCGTCATTTTTTTTTGAGTAAGTGGACTTGTCCAGGTCCAACATCCCCCAAAAAGATGAAAAAGTAAAACGTGTGTTTCACCTGACAGTAAAGAGGACACCGTCCTCACGGCCTCGTCCACCGCCGCCTGCAGCCGCTCTCCCTCGGCCCCCGACAGGCCGTCGCTCTCGGCCGGCGTCCACGTCCGGATCCTGATTGGCTGCGGGGAGGCCGCTCTCGGGCGCCCGTCGGTTTGGGGGGGGTGGCTGGCGGCGGGGGGTGGGACGGGCGCGGCGCGGACCACCCTGGCCCGGGCCTGGACCTCGTCAAAGACGCACTTCTGAAGGGCCCCGGGGAGCGCCGCCACAAGCGCCGCCACTACCGCCAACGTCGCCACCCGCGGCCTGCGGCGTGGGGGGGGAGCCATGGCTACAGCAGGCCCACCGCGTCACCCTCACTGCCGCCTGTGTGGAGAGGTCACATGTGTAGCCAGTGTCCCAACACAACAAGAACATATCACTGTCAAATACTCACTTCTTTTATGGCCTTGGACGGTTGTTCTTTACATTTAAAAAAAGTTAAATTTCTTTTTCTTTCAATCCAGCTGATGAGATCATTAAAAAAAGAAGAAGTAAGTAACAAAGGAATGCGTTTTCTGCAGCAGCTGTTGAATGTGGACCCTCTACAACGATCGCTTTTCCTGCATTAACCATTTAAATCACAACAATCCGTCTCACCACTTTCATCCTGAAGTGGAGCAGGGCCGAGCTTCCAGAACCACTGAAGCTCTCCGTGAGGAGCCTGTGACGGTCTTTGGAAACTTTGAATACAAAGCACAATGCAACGCCTCCGTCCTCCCTGTGAAGGAGGCGCCCCCACTCCCACTCACACCCCCCCCCACACACACACACACAAAAACACCCGCCAAAGTAAAAGTGCAAATTGTTTAATCTCAGCCACACATTTTTTTTTTTTTTAACTTATATACAGTGAAGTTGACCCTAATAAACCATATAATCACTTTTGCTCATATTTAACCTCATTAAATTGCAAATTTAAAACTCGAGCCAAAATACATTCAACAAAAAAGGAAAACAATTAAAAATGTCACTTGATGAAACCAAAACATAAAAAGGTACAATGCACACGACTGTTGAGTGAAGATGCGACAGAGTGCGATCAACTCCCCTCAAAACTGAGGATTTAAGTTATTTAGCCAACTCGGGGCCCCTTTTCATCACTGGGGGGCCGCGCACACATCCTCAGATCAGGCACCAAAGAGATTGTCTTTTGACACATTTGCTTTCATAGATCACATACATACACACACTTGTCAAGTGAATGTAACAGTTACTGTATGTTTGAATCAGTGTGCACTAAAATACGGGGTCCCAAATGGTTATTGCCAGCTTACCCGAGTCCATGCTTCTTTTATTTTTAATTTTTATTAAAAGCGATGCCGCGTGCCGCGAGGTGAGAGAAAAAAACGTGCTTCTGGTGTGCGTGTGTCTCAGGAACCGTGCACGAGAAACTCCTCAACAAGGCACTTAAATAGAGGTGATGACTTGTCTCCTGATCCGTGGTGAAACACGGGACTGGATGCAAGTGGCAGAAGTACGTGGAGACCATCTACGAGCGTACTCCATTGTCGACGTAAGACTAAAACGCAAAAGCAGTCACGCGGTTGCACTTATTACAAACACAACGCCTCCCCGTGGCGTTGCTTAAAAACGCGAATCATTCAATCAGACAGTCGCCTGCCTCCGTTTTACTGGATAAAGGAAGCTTCATCTGTGCAAAAAAAAAGTTCACCGTCAACAGCATCAAGTCCAACACTCGCCCCCCCCCCCCCCCCCCCCCCGACACCAACTCAAGCAGGTCTCTCAAAATGAAATACTCGACTCAACAAGTCCAACTCAAAAGCTATTTTTTTTTAAAAGGCACCAGACTTGCACAGAGCGAGTCTCCTGTGCTTCAGTTCAAACAAAGGTGGAAGGAAAAATAAAGTCTGTTTTTTTTCTATTTTTTTTTTCTAAAATCGTTGAGTGAAGGGGATAATAGGAGGCCTTGTGGGAGAGGGGGGGGGGGGGTTATTCAGGTGAGCATGGGCACGTCGTCCTCCGAAGCGGTGTCTTCAGCCAGCGGGATGAGCAGCACCTCGTCGTCCGAGGAGGACGAGGAGAAGGAAGGGGAGGCCGAGAGGGGCATGGAGTTGGTGGAGGGCGAGGGCGAGGCCCGGAACAGCGAGATGCTCAGGCCCAGCGTGTGGAAGATGGAGGCCAGCGAGGGGCTGCTCGGGGGGGGCACGGCGACCGGCGGAGTGTTGGGGGCGGCCGGGCTCGGGGCCGGAGGGGCGTAGGGAGGAGGCGGCAGAGGGGACGCGGCCGGCGACAGCGGCGGCAGCCCCTGCTGCTCCGACCGGCCCAGCAGGCCGAGCTTCTGCGGCACCGGCTGGTTGGCGGCCTCCACGGCCGACGGGGAGGGGGGGGCGGGGTGGGCCGTTTCCTGTCCGGAGGGCGCGGCGTCCTGCGGCTGCTGCTGCTGCTGCTGCTGGGCGGAGCTCGACGCCTGACTCGGCCTCGACGGGTGGCGGGGGATCAGGCCCCACCTCCTCATGCGGCGGACGGCGCGGCGGACGAAGCGGGGCCGGCGCCGGCGGTGCGGCGAGTTGGCGTCGTCCTGGCGGAGGAGCTGGAGAATTCCCCGCAGAGAAAGAGACGACGTCTGACGAGGAGAGAGACGAAGGACGTTAAGTGAAGGGGGCGGGACTTGGAGAGAGATAAAAAAACAACGGTTGATGCGCTCCGCTTTAACTTAATATACTTCCATGCGTTATTCATCATGTCCCTTTGGTCTTATGCCATAAATCTGGAGTAGTGGGTAGTTTTACCCGTGTTTTGACTACATTATGGCGTGTGTCTTTTCTCTCTGACCTCATTGGGGTTTTCCGTGGGGAAGTCCTCCACTGGCGGGATGATGCCCTGTGCAATCAGCTGACCGTAGGAGGGAGGGGCCTGCTGCTGGATCAGCTCCGCCTCCTGGCGGCTGATTGGCGCAAACAAGCTTCTGGAGACAGACGGACGCATTAAGATGCAGTCGCACACCTCCCGCATGTTCCCATTGCTATTTATCATATAGTGTCACTATGCTACATTGAGAGATGTTGCAAAAAAAGTGTGTGTGGAAAGCACATTTTAAACAGAATCTACATATGTCACAGTAGAAATGGTGCCGCCAACAGTTACCTGTACTCCCTGGTCCTGAGCGAGTATAGTTTACAGGTGCAGCCCATGGCGATGACAAGCAGGAGCCCACAGACGAGGCTGCCCACCGTTGCCGCGGTGATGACCTTTCGGGGCAGGGTGACTGTGCAGTTGAGCTCGTCCGTTCCGTCCTTGCAGTCGACCTGGCCGTCGCAGCGCCAGCTCTCAAACACGCACCTGCAGGCGGGACAAAGGGCCGTTTGTGTGTCAGCGAGTCGAGGAATTTGCCCGGTGAGGGACTCGGTTCCACGTCGAGTTTCATGCTGAGGCGTGGCGCACAAAGCATTATTATGAAGCCACATGATGGCACAGGGTTACGTACTGTAAAAGTGTATCCATCAATAGGCCTTTGAAGGAGTTGAAAGCAAAATACAGTTTATAAAAGTATTGTTTAAGAATGCAGTGCTGAGGCTCTCAAATTGAAAATAGGTGAAAGGCATTTTTTTTAATTTAGGATATTGATGTTTGAACTGGATCAGATAAATGTTTCTAAGGTTGAAACATGTATTAGATATACATTGATTATGCTCACTACACAATAGGCACATAATCCCTTTTATTTCAGACTTATTACTATCGTGTTATTACACCACAGGTAGGTGCCATACTTGACAGCAGCATTTTTGCACACGCCCTGTGACTCACACACTTGTGTTATAAACATGACACACCTGGCAGTGGTGCACAACCAACCACAATAAAGACACAACAGTTTCATTTTCAACAAAACAAATCTGCTTCGAGAACCGACCTCCAACATGAACTTTTCATAGAAAACCTTAAAATCGACAAAAACTCAATCTCCTGAGTTAACTCTGTTAATGATTAGAAGAATGTTAAAAATAAAGGAGAAGGAAAGGACAAAAACCGGGACCGTTGTCCCCTTTGGGACAGGGACACACACACACACACACACACGGACCTGTCGCTGTCGCAGTGGAAGGTCCCCGGCTGACACGCCGTGCAGTCCCGCTCGTCGCTGCCGTCGGCACAGTACAGCTGGTAGTTGCAGCGCTCCGTCGCCGGGTAGCACACCGGGCGGCCCGAGAAGCGACTGGGCGCCGCCGCCACGCCGCACGCAAACTGGTCCGCGCCGCAGCCCCTGCAGCCCTGCTCGTCCCTCCCCGTCTCGGGGCAGTCCCACTTGCCGTTGCAGCGTTGCTCCTGCGTGAAGCAGCCCCCCGCCGCTCCGCCGCAGCGGCCCTCCCAGGGGGGGCAGTAGCTGCCGACGTGGAACGTGGCGTTGAAGCCCCTCCCCTCGGAGCCGGAGGCGGCCTCGTAGGCCAGCGACAGCAGGCCGGTGTGCGATTCCACTTGGATTGATTTGTAATTGGAGGCGCTGGTGATCTGGCGAGAAGCAACAAAAGGGAACATCGTGTCAGCAAAAGCTCTTTTTAATTATTTTTTTTATATCTAAAAGTAAAACTCACAATCTTCAGGACGTCTCCTTTGCCTTGCTCCCTGTTGTACACGGTGAGTCGGTCCCCGGGTCCCAGCGCCAGCTGCTGCAGGTCCACCCTCAGTGGCCTCGTGTCCTGAGGGTCCAGAGTCCAGACGCAGAAGAGCGCGGGCCCCCGGCTGGCCGGTGGGGAGAAGGTGCCATAGAAGGTCTGCAGGAAGCCCCCGCAGGGCCACTCTACCGGAGCGGCCGTCGCGACCGGCGGCCCGCGGGTCAGAGGCGGCCCCCGGTCCGACTCTTTGTTCCGCTCCCTCATCATCTCCCACAGGTCCGATTCCGTCAGGTAACGTCTCTCCGGGTCCCGATCGTGGGTCCTCGCCGAGGTCGCCACTGCCCTGCCGTCTTCTGCCGGCGTGATGCCGTCCCCGGGAGGTTCGGGGGTCTCCTCTTCCTCGTCACAGCCACGCTCATCGGAGCCGAGGCCCGGGCCTTCGCCCAGACACTCCACCTGGCCGTTACAGCGCCAGGAGAAAGGAAGGCAGCGCCCGTCCCGGCACTGAAAGGACGTCACCGGGCAGCCGCCAGAGTCGGGTTGTGTAGAAACTGAAGGGGGGGGGGGGGGGGTGGGGGGTAATAGATTTTGACAACTGGAACTTGCAGCAAAAATACAGAGATTTTTGTTTAAGAAAAAAAAACAAAATCATACCTCTGGCGTAGCTCAACAGAAAAGACGACACAGGGAACTGATGCGGCATGAAGTGGTGCATCACCGTGACGTTTCCCCCGGGGAACTCCATTGGCTGCGGCAACTTGGAGCCACAGAGGACGACCGGCTCACTGACAGCTGATGATTTTATAGACACCCATTCCTTCCGACTGCACTGAGCGGAGAACTGTGAAAAGCTGAGAAAAGGGATTCAGATTTTTTTTTATGATCGGCGAAGACACAATCTCAACCTGCAGAAACCTATAATGAGAGGAGGCAGCATTCCTGAGAGAACTGTTGATCCGTCTGAATGGCTAGATTTTTTGACGCATTACATCAAAGTCAGCAAATAATTATCAAATTCACCCGTGGCGTTTACCTGAGAACGACGGGCTCTCCTTCCGACCCTCTGATGACCCAGCAGTCGAAGGAGGAGCCAAAGCGGTAGGACCAGCTGTGGTAAGCGGAACTCCGGATCTCCCCCACTTCGTTGTCCACCACTTGCAGGGAACGCCCACAGCGGGCTGCGAGAGAGCGGAGAGCGAAGGTCAGGAAGGATAAACGCTTCCCGTTTCTGAAGCTATTTTGAAATTATTTCCAAATCAAACCATACGTCAGTCTCTTTAAACTTAGCTCATCGTTATCAAAAAGAAAGTGAAATGTTGCTCATGTGCTCGTGAGAGAAGAGTATGCAACCTTCGAAGAAGCGTCCAATGACATCTGGCACAAGGTGAGGAAGTGCCGAGGGGTTTGTCTCCTTACCGGTGCAGCACGCTGCAGAGGAAAAAAAAAAAAACAGAACAAAAAAAAAAACAGAACAAGTTATGCGGGTGTTTTATCAGATTGTAAACGTTCGATACGAGACTTGCAAACGCGACCTTTGCCCGATACACAGGGCCACTTGGAAAGATAAAGAGGCAAACACACTGACGAATTCACTCACCGCTTATAGTGAAAACTACAAGGGCACGGATGCTGCACGGGACTCTCATTGTGGTAATGCCGGAAATTATATCAAAACTAAAGCGTAAAATAAAAGGGGTGAAAAAACGTCAGCGCAGCGGCATGTCCGGCAGGTTTGTTCAGGAAGACTTCGTCTGTAACGTGAAAGAAGAAAACATGAATGACCATAAAAAAACTCCCATCTGCATTTTTAACCTTTCTTAGATCGTGCCAAACAATCATTGTGAAAATGATCAGCAGATTAACCACTAAAAAAAACAACTAAGTGTGTAGTCAACTATAAAACCTCATCTTAGGAATCACACTGTTGTACTACTGAATATAATCAGTTTTACTGATCTTCTGAAAATAAGTAAATCCTCCATTGGACTGGACTGATAAATATAAGAGTTTTGAATATTTATTTGCATTTTGATGTTTCCTCCCATAACACACAGATATATATATACACACACACACACACACACACACGACTTCCTCCACATGATCTTCTCGACAATGACGTCAGGAACGCTTCCACTTCCGAGTCGGGATCTAAAATAGTTTGTAAAGTCGTGTTCTGGCCAATTAATGAATCGTTTAGTTCCCTAAAAAGCTTAAGCAATGTCCCGATAAGACGTCAGGGGATAGTTTCGGTTTGAGGAAAAAAAAAAAAGAAGGGAGGAGGGTGAGGGGGGGGGGTTGCAATGCTCGCCGTCGTCCGTCACAAGCGCTTTAATCTCTAGCTTCCTGGCGAGCTAACGGCTAACGGCTAACATCCTCACTTTTGTTCTCGTCTCAAACGCGTTTTTACAGACGGCGACACCGCGAGAAAACGCGTGGGGAGGCGACACGCGGGGCCTCGGCGCCCGGGAGGCGCGCGACGTGTTTAGTCAGAGGCGGCGACGACGTGTTAATAAAAGGGCTGAAAAAGGGGGGACAAGAGCCCAGTACGTTACCATGTCGGTTGGCCTTTCGTGTTGACAAGTTCTGATCCACTTCCGTGTATTTTTTTTTCTCCCCGTGACAGGAGGGGGGGGCGGGGCCTAACTGTTGTGTGTGTGTGTGTGGGGGGGGGGGTGTCATTCATAAAATGCCACGTTTCTCAGCACGTTAAAACGTGTATATGCGTCAGTTACTGTGCTGTGCATTTATTATTTTCTACATTCCTGAAGGGCGGCAAACGTCTAAAAAAAAAAAAAAGGACGTCGTGCGCCATGTTGTTTTCTCGACACCAGGTGTCAGTGTCGGTCAGTACGCGTGTGGGACGTCACGTTTTACTTCACAAACTATTTTACATTTCTTCCTCAGCAAATATGGGCATTGGAAGAAAACATTTTCAAATAATCTACTAGGCAGCAGTCAGTGTTGTTATCTCTTTTTGGCCTGTTTCTATTTAAATAAAATAAACAATACTACTGCATTTAGAAAATGTATCTCTAGGGTAAAGGGACATTTTTAAACGGTCCGTTTTTGTGCCGCACATATCTGCCTATAATCCCTCTGCAGATTGGCATCTGCCTCCGCGTCAATAATTGGTACCCTGATAAACCCGATCAGCCATGAAAAATGTGCACATCTGGAGGAGGACCCAGAGGAAAATCTCGCCCCCCCCCCTCTCTCTCTTCCTCTCTCTCTCTCTCTCTCTCTCCACGTCCGCGCGCGTCGCAGACAATCCTTCCACAGGAGAGGAAGCCAAACTATGAAGCTTTAAGTAGGCAACAACAGCTGAGCCTTTTCTCATCGCCGGCGTTGACGTTTTATTCGGACTTTTTGAAAACTTTTTTTTTGTTTGAAAACTAAAAACCCGCCCCGGTGTCCACGTGGAAACGAGACAAAGTCTTATGCCGTGATATAACAAGCAGTAAAGAGTAGTAGCCTAGATCGATTGTCTTTGTTTTGTTGTTATTTTTCTTCGCCTGCTGTCTGGACGGCGGGATTTCAGTAGTTTTTTTTTTTTGGGAGGGGGGGGGGGCAGTCTGCAGATAGAAGAATGCTGCCCCAGGTCTTCGCCCTGGCCTGTGGTCTCTGCTGCTTTGGTTTATCCTCCGTCACTGCGAACGTGCTAAAAGCAGAGGTAAGTCTGATGGAGAATTTACTTTCAACAACGCAAAGAAACCCACGTTAAAAAAAAAGTCTGTCCCGTGAGATGTTGCGTGTGGACAATGTCCCTGGAGGACATAATGTGTTCTGCTTTTCTTGTTCCACTGATTTCCGATGTGTTCTGTAGCTTCTTTTTTTTCCCCCCTGATCTTGCGAAAGCAAGGAAGGAGAACTGTTTATGTTGCTGTGTTTATTCGGCCTCCCTCAACCTCTCCTGCAGTTTATCTTTCTGCACAAGAGAGCTGCTCACGAGACGCCACCTGTAACAGGAGACCAAACTCCAAGCAGAGGACAAATGTCACGAGTCCAAACTCTTCCAGCCAGCCGAGCTGCTTTGTTCTTTGAAAAATAGGGGTGTGGGGTGTGGGAAGGGGGGGGGGGGGGGGGTTAATGGTTTTCATCTGCCCGAGGAGAGCGCAGGAGGAGATGGTTCTGCACTCACAACAACGCCAGACATGAGGGAGACCCAAGGCCTCCGGCTCAGAGGTGCAGTCAGGCCTTCGTGCGACTTGACCCTAAATGACCAGAGGGTCACAGGGCTGTTTGATGCTAGCGCGTGGAACGGTGTCTCGTCTGCCGCTGCGGTGAAAAGGGCCGCCGTCACAGGAAACTGATTCACGCAGCCAAGCGCCCCCCCCCCGGCAGCTCTCAGGAGTCAGAGATGCCGCGGCGAAGGAGCAAGAGGAGCCGGCCCTGAGTCACTGACCACAGACCCCGTGAGTCAAGCCAGACACGGCGCATGGCGCAAGAGAGCTGGGCGGGCTTGCGAAGACGCCACGGACGGCCGGAAGGGGCGAATGCCCCCCCCCCCCCGCCGGAGTGAGAGACGCCCCGACACACGACGCCTCAGATTGCGCGCGTGACCCCCCCCCCGACTTAACCAGACGCAGGTCGCTGCCCCGACACGGGACCACAGCGCCCGAGCGGAAAGAGGGACGAGGGTCAATTACGGCTTTCGGGGGCGTTGCGTCACCTGAGGGCCGAGGAGCGAACCCTGTGATCAAGAGATGAGACGCGCGTCTGCCAAACAGAGTCAAAACAAGACCCGGGTTGACATAGGCCTCGGTGAGACCCGATGAGCGGCAATGACAACAGCACAACAGCGCCTAAAACATCTGGCTATGAGAAAAAGAAAAAAAACGCACTTGAGATTCTCCCCCCCGTTGCCACCCGGAGACACGTGTCCCGTGATCCGAGCGGAGGGTTACAGATCCGCCCCGAAGAACACATCTGGGTTCAATAGTCTTTATCTGTGCCAGAGTGGCTGTTGATGAAAAAAGCCCCTCTCTCTCTCTCTCTCTCTCTCTCTCTCTCTCTCTCTCTCTCTGTCACTGAAGAGTTTACACCGTGACGTTTGAAGTGCAGGTTTTCAAAGCTCAGCTGGTTGGATTCAACATGATTTCGGCCAGATGTGAAAAAATCGAATCCAGCTTTACAGAGGGTCCACTGACCTGAGGTCTCTCAGCCTCGTCTTCTACTTTATACTTCACAGGGACATTTCGTCATGGACATATTGTACTTTTTACTGGATGAAATGAATGATTGTCGTATCGTACAAAAGAAGAGGCACAGTCATTACAGGAGAGCGTGGTGGTGGATTTGCATCACAACATTTAAATTGTTGACAGAAACCCAACTCCACTCACAAGCCTGTTTTTGGAGCCGCTTTGACTGCGTCGCCCCGTCTTTATCATCCAATCACCATCGGAGTTCAGACAGTTGTCACGGAGATGACTTAGATGCTCAGTTTTAGTCACATAGACAACGTTATTGTTTCAAAGCTGAAAACCGATGCATAAACATGATATTGATGAATATCAATCATGCAATATATAAATGCATAATAAGCATCTATATTTTTTAATATATTAAATCCTTCCTCTACTACTCAATACTTTCCACTACAGGTCAGTTAAGCCTTTTTATTATGTCTATGTCAACGGTGCCTCCAGTTGCATCACTGTCACCATTGAAAACGTCCCAGTAACGGTGGGCTTGCAGGTAAATGAGGTTTCACTAAGCAGAATATTTGCCTTTAATTAACCTTATTGACCCACTGGGAATGTAAATTCGGGGGAAAAAAAAGTATTGCATGGCTGCTGTGGGTGCTAAGTGGGTCAGAGAGGCCCGAAACGAAGGCAACGTGAGGTTCAGGCCCGAGGAATTCTCCGTTTTTTCCGTTGGCACCGATCTAGAGGAACAACTGACTCAGTCCCTCAAATTTAACTCCAGCCGAAACCCCCCCCCCCCCACCCCCTCCCTCCTCCTACTCTCTTCCTCCCCCCACCTCCCCCTCTACCCGCTCTTCTTCCTAATGTCTTTACCGCTCCGTCTTTAACACAACTCGGGCCCTTCTTCCTTCACTCTAAAGGCAGAAAATGCCACATGCAGCTTGAGACAAACAAGCTCCTGTCCTGCAGTTCCAACTGAACACAAGGTTAATCACACACAGACTGACATCATTATCCTGTATCTGACTATTGAAGACGCACACGCAGCCCGCGTGATGAACATGACACACGTAGGGACGGTTTCACTTCCTGTCGTTCGGGGGGGGGATGTTTTTTTCAATTTAATTTAGTCTAGGAACTTGTGGTTTGTGATTCTTTGTCTCTCTGCATCCGGAAAACAAATTTCCACGTGTGGGTGTGAGTTGTCACCCACACCACTGTCCCGTGACGGGTGACGCGAGCCGTCGGGACGTCACGCGCTCGGACGCCTTTGTTTAAGCCCACTCCTAAAATGTTTATTTGACACCTGGGGCGCTATAAACAAGAGGGTCGGTCATCAAATGACCCCACGGGAAAAAAAAACTAGAACCACGGGCCTCCTGTTCCAGCAGATTGCCCAGTGGGGGAGGAGTGGGGGAGGGTGGGGGGGGGGTAATTAATGGGGGGGCGCGGTGGCTCATTGTCGCCCCCATGGCCCCCCCTTGCAAAGCAATACAGTCACATTGAAGTATGCGCCGAGGATTTAGATGTAACAAGATGTTTGTGATCTCGAGGAGCGCATCAAATCATCCTCTTCCACCAGCTTCTCCCCCCCCCCCCCCCCCAACGCAGGTTGTGCTCCTCCGGTGTGCATTGTACAACCAGACCTCGTGTCACACACACACACACACACACAGAGGAGCGTGTTTGCCCATAGCAGCAGGCGGCCCCCGTGACCACACAGGGTTGTGTAGCGCGCTACCTAGAAACTCCCAGGCCAACAATAGCCGCCATGTACCAGTCTCCATAAAGAGGAGCTTTGATGGTGGCTGCTGGGAGTTCCCGGGAGGAGGAGGGGGTGCATGCTGGGATACCTGCCGTCTCAACCGGAGGTGGTCGTGGTGGTGGCGGCGGCGGCTGTGTGCGGAGTAGTTTTGGGACCAGGGGGGGCAGGAGTGGAGGTTTTGTCGGTGTGGGGGGAGACTTTTCAGGGGAGTGTTTTTATAGAAGCAGACGCGTCACCGCACTGGAGCCACGGGACACACTAGCTGCAGTCAGCGGCGAGGGGGGGTGTGGGGGGGGGGGGTCCATTCGCTCACTGTTACGGGCAGATTTACTCAGAGAGAGTCGTTGGGTAAATTAGATTAATGCCTAAATAATCCATAATAAATTGTGAGCCGAGGGAAGGGGATGGGGGGGGTTGGATGCAGAAATGGAGTGAAGGGGGATAAGGTGCCTCTCTGCAGGTCGTCATAAGCGAACCTTGTTCTCCGGCCTCTCGGCCCCCGGCGCTCCACTAACAGTAGCTGTGTGTGTGTCCAGGGCAGCACGCGGCCAGGTAGTCCCCCCCCCCCCAACCCCCCCACAGCCCCCGACCCCCACCCCCGGCTTTTCCCTTTCGCTCGTCAGAGGGAGAAAAAAAAAAATCCCTAATGCTGGAAGCAGAGAGAGACATCTGAAGTGGCGCTGACACAGGAGCTGGTATTAGACACAGATGTGGGGCACAGGGAGGCCGAGCTGAACGTCTCTCGGCATCCGTCATCTCACCCCAACTTTCCAAAGGACAAAACAAACACCCCCCCAAATCCTTGAGCTACTCCTTCAAGTCTGAGACCACCTGCAGCGGGCCGCGGAAAGAGAATGGTCCTCCCTTTCATGTGTGAAGATAAACAGCGGTGGTTTTGGGGCGACCTGAAGGCAGACAGGGAGAGAGGAGGAGGAGGAGGAGGAGCAGGACAGACAGGCACAGTAACTGGGAGATTTAAACTTATACTTTGAGGGACCCAAACTGATGGTGAAAATGTGAATTTTGGCCGGTTCTGTTCTTTGGCTGCGACCGTCTAGACTTCTGGGGTCTTCGTAAATGGAATTAAAAGCAATTCCAGGACAGTGTTTTCAGATCTTGTGTTTTATTTGGCTCTCGTTCTCCCTTATGACACCACAACAAAGTCCCCCCCCCCCCCCCCTCTGTGCGAGCTCAGCGTAAATCGGAGTTCATAAACGGGGTGATGTCACAGTCGCCCGGCGAAACGAAAATACATTTAACACGCTGACTTATCAAAGTGGTTTCTTCCCCCCACCCCCGTTCACCATGTAACCCGAGGGACGCAGGCTCAAACAAGCTGTGGGGCGACTGGAGGAAGACAAACACACGCAGGTTCACACAGGCGGCCGATCCCTTTCCGTTTTGGCGACTAAGATGTTTTCAGGTGTTTCTCCTTGTTGTTTCTGGCGAGTCGGTCTGTGAGCAGCTTGGGAAACTCACTTTTGTGTTGCAAAAGTGCTAATTCTGCAAAAATGAAGTCTCCAAAGGATAATTGCTGTGTAATAGACTTCTTCCTCCCACTTGAGCTTGTGCTTCTCTAAACGATGATGATGACACTGAAATAACATTGATCAACCTTTCTGAGGTGCCATTTGTTTGCAGGAAAGTAATTAACTTGAGTTTCAATTGACATGTAAACACAGCAGATGTTCATGGTTTGTCTGTCTCTTGCAGAGTTGGCTGCAGCAGTACGGCTACCTGCCTCCAGGTGACGTCCGGGCCCAGGCCATCCGCTCGCCAAAGTCCATTGAAACAGCCATTTCAGCCATGCAGCGGTTCTACGGTTTGACCGTCACCGGCTCCATAGACTCCAACACGTTAGAGTGAGTCCTCATCGGCGGCAGCTGGTTTTTTTTTGGGGGGGGGGGGGGGTTCAAATCAATTCCAAAGTCCTCCACGATTGTCAGATCGTCAGAATGGTGATTTACGAGGGGAGTTAAGATCATTTAAGGAGGCAATGTTACAATCAAATTGGTCCTTCGCTATTTTTCCACACTTAAGAAGTGGTATTTTTGTTTTGCCGGTCGTCAGGGCGATGGGCCGGGCGCGGTGCGGCGTCCCGGACAAGTTCGGCCCGCAGCTGAAAACCAACCTGAGGAGGAAGAGATACGCGAGGCAAGGTCTGAAGTGGGAGAAGTCCGAGGTGACCTTCAGGTACGCGCTGCTTTTGTGAACATGATTTCAACAACACCAAATACACAATAGTCATGCTTGACAGGCTTTTATTGTGAAGCACTGCGAAGCTTTTGTTTTGAAAGCCCCTCTGCCGTTGCGTTGGCCCTGAAACCTCCGTCCTCTCCGTCCTCCCCCGGGCCAGCATCCAGAACTACACCCCGAAGATCGGCGAACAGGCCACGTACGAGGCCATCCGCAGAGCCTTCCGGGTGTGGGGGGCCGCCATCCCGCTGACCTTCAGGGAGATCCCCTTCGGCCACATCAGCGGCAAGGTCGACAAGTACGCCGACATCATGCTGTCGTTCGCCGAGGGCTTCCACGGCGACAGCACGCCGTTCGACGGCGAGGGCGGCTTCCTGGCCCACGCCTACTTCCCCGGGCACGGCATCGGCGGAGACACGCACTTTGACCTCGCCGAGCCCTGGACCACCGGCACCACCGACCAAGGGGGTGAGAGAGAGAGAGAAAGAGAGAGAGAGAGAGAGAAAACGAGCACGGGGTCACCAGGGAGACCCGGTGAAGGAGTGAAAAACCAAGAAACCGACTGTTCTCTTCCCCCCCCTCTCTGAAGGAAATGATGTTTTCCTGGTGGCGGTCCACGAGCTGGGTCACGCTCTGGGCCTGGAGCACTCCGGCGACCCCTCCGCCATCATGGCCCCCTTCTACCAGTGGTTTGAGACGGAAAACTTCCAGCTGCCGAGCGACGACCGCAGAGGCATCCAGGCCATCTACGGTTGGTGCTCCTCCTGCAGGGGGGGAGGCAATTTGGTGCTGCTGGAATTCCAGTTTTTTATTTCGTATCACAAACCACAGAGCACACGGTAGAGGTCGATGCTCCGTAGATGTCCGGCTTCGGGTATTAAATCAAACGGAGCAATGGGCGCGTTTAGGTTCTGACCCGCTGATCGTGTCGTCTGATTGTTGCTGAGAGACATTTCTCTCACCGTAACGTTCTCCCCCCCCCCCGACAGGATCCAAGTCGGCGGCTCCGCCTCCTCCCCCGCCGCCTCCCCCCCCCCGGCCCACGAAGCCGCACGCCCCCGACAACGGCCCGGACGTCTGCGAGGGACACTTTGACACCATCGCTGTCCTCAGGGGGGAAAAGTTCGTGTTCAAGGTACAACGTTTTTTCCTCGCAGCTTCCAACAGGGGGCGTTTTTTTTTTTACTTTGATTAGTTAACGAACCAGTGGGGGTGAATAATCTTTGTCTGTTGTTTGTCTGCAGGACAAGTGGTTTTGGCGCGTGCGGAACAACAAGGTGTTGCCGGGTTACCCCATGACCATCAGCCACTTCTGGAAGGGCCTGCCCGCCAACATCAACGCCGCCTACGAGAGGGACGACGGGAAATTCGTCTTCTTCAAGGGTACGCCACCTTCCGAGGTCAGGTCGAGGCCAACGGCCGAGTCCCCCCCCCACGCTGATTGCCTTCCTGTTTCGTCCCCCCCCCCCCAGGTGACAAGTATTGGGTTTTCAGCGAGGCCGTCATGGAAAAGGATTCCCCCAAGAGCCTGAGAGACATGGGCACCGGCCTGCCCAAGGACAAGCTCGACGCCGCCCTGTTCTACACGCCGACGGGGCAGACGTACTTCTTCAGGGGCAACAAGTGAGTCGCCCCCCCCCCCCACAGAGGTTTTCACAGCACACGTTCTTTGAGCGCTTGTGAGTAGGTGGAATCCGTTTCCCGCAGGTACCCGTGTAGTAACCTGTTGCCGCTCGTAGGCTACGTTCACATCGCACATTTCAGCTTTCTGACTCACACTTTGTCCTAAAAAAAAGGAAACTACACCAGCGAGGACATCAACCCCCCCCCTGGAAGCAGTTTCTTTTCTGTGGATCTTTAATCGCTTTGTGTCTTTTTCGCGCAGGTACTACCGCTTCAACGAGAAGACTCGCACCGTGGACAGCGGCTACCCGAAGCCCATCAGCGCGTGGAGCGGCGCGCCGGACAACATCAAGGCCGCCATCATGAGCCAAGACGGATGTAAGTCAGAGACAGGAGACGGGGAACAACTATCAATCTCAACCCCCCCCCAACCCCCCCCAATGCAGTGTCTCCAATCAGGAGCTTTAAATGTAAACCATTTGTCTCCTCAGCGTACACTTATTTCTACAAAGCCAACAAGTACTGGAAGTTCAACAACCAGTACGTGAAGGTGGAGTCGGGCTACCCCAAGTCCGTGCTCACCGACTGGATGGGCTGCGACGGCGAGGAGCCCAAGAGGGGTCGGGAGGAGGACGAGACGTTCGTCGTCGAGGAATCGCTGGGCGGGGCCGGCCCGGTTGCCGTGGTGATCCTTCTCCTCCTGCTGGTGCTGGTGGTGGTCACCCTGGGGGCGCTTTTGGTCTTCAGGAAGTACGGCACGCCTCGACGCCTCCTCTACTGCAAGAGATCC
Organism: Pungitius pungitius; assembly: GCF_949316345.1. NCBI lineage: Eukaryota > Metazoa > Chordata > Actinopteri > Perciformes > Gasterosteidae > Pungitius > Pungitius pungitius. The sequence continues at coordinate 4,177,274 of NC_084900.1, read as the reverse complement.
CTCCTGGACCAGGTGTAGACAGAGACCCAGGTCGGGGAGGAGGGGAGGGGGGGGGGGATATTGAGAGGAGGAAGAAATGGAAGAGGAGGAGACAGAAAAACGAAAAAATAATGGAGGACAGAGGGAATAGGAGGTGGAGGAGGGGAGGAGGGGGGGGGGCAATGTGTTCAGTGTTGGGTGGTTTGGGGAAATAAAGGCCCTAGCATACGAAATCAGGAAACATGTGTATTTGTACGTTGGCTACTTACATAGAGAAGGGGAATATACAAAGAGACTCATCAACAAATCAAACACCCCCCTTCCCTCCTTCCTTCCTTCCTTCCTTCCTCTCCTTCATCTGGACGACTCCAGCTGAACTGCCGCCTGATTCGTGCGTGAGATCGAGATCCGTGTTTCACTTTTGGTTTTTACTCCCAAATGCATCCCCTGTGTAGAGTTTTTGCAAAATGTATTCATTTTTAAAGGGACTTTTAAGGTCTCGAGTCCACTGTGCGGGGGGGAGGGGGGGGGAGGTTTTGATATTCAGCAATGTGGTATTTCTTCAAAAAGTCGGGCTGGATGTCGGACGTCGTACTTCTTCAGTGCGCCCAAAAACCTTCCGGTTCACCGGTTAATTACTTTTTCTTTCATCAAATATATTCAGATATTACTCAACGTTCTGCCAATTTCTATGACTGGAATCCTGTCGAAGCGACACCTAGCCCGACGAAGACCTTGACGCTGTCAGTTGTTATTGATGCAGATTACCACGAGGCTAGAAATCCTTCATTTGAGGTGTTTTAACTGCGACTTGACTCACGAGCGTTACTCATCTTTCAGTGTAAGCAGTCAGACGGGAGAAAGATTTTACTTCAAAACGTGACGTTTTAACCCGACATTCCGGTACATTTCGTTGTTGACCAATAGGAGCAGAGCTGCTGGTGCCAAAATGCGTCAGTAAGCGGTACATTATAGTGCAATCTTTAATTATTATTGTTTTTATGGTAAATTGTTGTTATAAGTATGGTTATTGTTATTATTGTTCTCCAGGTAAAGTAATAGGGCCTTTTGTTTTGTTTTGTTTTGTTTGCTTTTGTTGATTGTCATTGGGAGTCCTGCTGGACAGAGGCGTAACGTGACAACGATGGGAATGGATCCCAGTTTGCACTCAGCATGTGATGGGTTCCATCCAGGGAGGGGGGGGGGGGGGGCTGGACGTGAGCACAGGGAGTTTCTCTTTGCTCACCTGGAGCCTCTGACAAGCGATGCTATTTATGAACTTTGAGGGATTGATGGTGCTAAAAAAAATTTGAGGTGATTTTGTTTAGGTAATAACAATGATAATGGTAATGATATTTATAATGATGATCATATCAATAAAGTGGAATGAGATTTTTTTTTCTTGCCTGTTTTCACTTTTGTAATTTTATTGGGTGAAAGAAACTGACACAACCTCCAAAAAAAACCCTGCAAATCTGCTATTTTAGAAATGGAAGACTTTTCATTCATGCCATGTCTACAATTCGTTGGATTTGTGCTTCCAATTTTGACTCGAATTAATTCAGTTTGACGGTTTGTATCCCAAAACAACTGTCACTCCCATTTCTGAGCTGACGAGCTCGTCTGGACCGCTTTTTTTTGGGGGGATGATCTCATCACTCCGGGTTCCTTCCAGCTCAGCCAGAGATCAACAGTCTCAGATGAGTCCTTCCTCTCGTTCCGTTGCGTCCTGCTCTCTGTGCGGTGAGCTGTCGTCTTTCCCCTCTGTGTAAGAATGTGAGCGATAAAACACCCACGAACCACCAGTGTCTTCCGTATTCAATTGAGAAATGAAGTAATTAAGAAGCAACGTTGTGTCGTACAAAGAAAAAACAATCAAAAGCAAAGTGGGGAGACAAAGGCTGGACGCTGGTTGTTTTTGGACGTTGAGCAGCAGCACGAGTCGGAAAGAGTGAGAGAAGCTCACGTGCTTCAGAGGAGCTCCTTCCAACCGAGCATCTGGAAACATCTGTGTGTGTGTTATTCATCTGTGTGTGTGTGTGTGTTATTTTGTGTTAACAGATTATTCTCAGTTTATTATAAAATTGCGTGAAAGGGAAAAGAGGAGTGAGAAGCCCAGTCAAACAAAGGTTATTTCACAGGTTTGCGGATTCTTTTACTCCTGCAAGCAGCCTCCGTCCATCTCTCCTATTTCCCCGCCCACTGCAAAGAAACGGCTGTTTTTATGAGTCTTCATGGCCTCAAACCACTCCTCCTCTCACCACAGGTATCTCTGCTCTGTTTTTGCTCTCTTTCTCCCCCCCCCTCCCCCCCACGAGTTCTCTTCATTTAACTCTTCACTATCAGCCAGCGGAGCCGTGAACATCGAGATCAAGACCAACAAAGTGCTGGACTGCAGAAAATCTGGGTGTTGTGCAATTGAACATTATTTTCATGGATTTACATTGGCGTGTGAAAAGAGCCTAAATCTCAGGTGTGGTCCAAGTGACCTTGAGCAAGCGGTGTGTGTGTGTGTGTGTGTGACGTCACAGCGTACTCACACACCCTGAAGTACAGTTCTACGTCGGTTCTGAGGACTAATGGATGCCAATTCTGACTATCCGTCCTTCTGACATCTGCTCATCCACTTGCCTGCTTCCACTGGACAAAGATCCCCCCACCGCCCTCCCCTCCCCCTCCACCCTCCCCTCTCTCTCGGTAATTTTACTGTTGAACTCGTAGAGCCCGGGACGACGGTCCAGCTCAGCACTTCTTGGTCCGCGCCGGGCAGGAAGCGGCCAGGAAGGGTGCTTGTGACCCCCCCCCCCCCAGGTTCTGTTTGGGTGACACCACATTATGGCAACATTTACTTTCTACTGTAACGCGTCTCTAGTTGTGCCCGCAGTGCTGCAAGGGGAAAAAGTTACACTAATAATTGGTCAAAATATACTAATTCAGAGGGTCCAGATCCAGCCACGTCCTCCATCACTCTTCGCCCCCCCCCCCCCCTGTCCCAGGCAGACTGACCTCAACTAGCGCCCCCACCCCCGCATAAAATGCACTCTTCTGCTGCTGACTTCTGCACAATAAGCAACATCTGGTTCTCGTTTCTCCCCCCAAAAACCAAAACAACACGAGGAGGAGAGGTTGCTGAGGAGAAAGAAATTCACAGGAAAGCGGGATGTGAAAAAAAGAATATATATATATATATATATATATATCAACATCAAGAGAAAGATTCAGGAGTCACATTTCCCACTGTTGGTTCATCTGGGAGGTCTTTGATGGTGCAGGTGTGAGGATGTGCGCGTCGCCATGCCAACCGCTTTTTAACAACCCTTTTTTGTGTGCCTCCTGGGGGCCTTTTAGGCGTCCTCCCACCCGACTGTCAGCTCGTCTGGTCAACTGTATGCAGAAGACAAGGAGAGCAAGGGTGAGAAGGGAGGGAGGGAGGAGGGAGGAGGGGGGGAGGGGGTGAAAACTCCCATCTCCACAGAAAAGAATCTGCAACTCAGCGGCCCTAATTACAGTGGGGCTTTGCTGAAGTCTGCAACGAGACAAAGAGAGAGGAGAGGAGAGAGGCAGATGTGGGGGGAGAGAAAGGAGGGAGGAAGGGAGGCCTCATTTCGTAAATACTCTGTTTATAAGTTAGTCACACAGAATCAGTGCTGACTCTGCACAGACACAGCTGCTGAGCGTCTCTCTGCGAAATGTCCCTTCACACCTAAACCTTCCTTTTGGTTCATTGTGGTAATACTGTCTTTTTTTTTCTTTTTTTTTTTTAAAGAGGTCTATAAAGAAGTCTTTAAAGAAAAACAAGGAACTGGAATTAGGCTTCATTCCCCGCAGCTGATGTCAGTGTTCTGCTTTTTAAATCAAAGGACGCTGCAATTTAATTTAATAAATAAGCCGATACCCGAAAATGTCCCATTCTGTGGGATGTAACTTGGCTGCAGGCGAGTCTGATCATCTTTCCAGACACCAGGCTGCAGAACAAAAACATTCAAAAATCGGACTCCCCCCGCCCCCCCCCCCCCTTCTTTGTTGTTATTGAAGCCCAATGAAAAATATATCTTAAAAAAAAATAAAGTCACAAGAAGCACAAAGGTTCGCTGTAAACTGCTGTGTGACGCTTCCATGACTTGTTTATTAGAACAGATTCGGCCTCACTCACGCTAATAAAATCACGTCCACTGTTTCATTCTTATTGGCCCTCAACGTAAACTTAACTAAGCCCCTTTTTTACCGAAGTGGCCTTGAGTGAACATTCGTCGTGTACTTTTGAGTATTAACATTGAGTTACAACAGACACATGGTCAAACACAGCAGATCCTGAATCAGAGCTACGTTATGTTAGCCAGCTCCTCCGCCTGCCTGAAAACAAGTTAAAAAAAATAGAAAAAAAACTCCTCTCCGAGCCCCACTCAGGACAAAATGGCGTTGGAGCCTTCAAGCTGCCTCACAGGAGGAGAAATGCTGCATTCTAGTGGAAGCTGAGAGACATTAACTCTCAATGAAACCAATGAAACGATGGAGGCAACAAATCCATTATAACGGATTCTTGTTTAAAGTATAAATCACAACATTTAATGCAGAAATCCATGGGGAAAAAAAAGCAGGAGGAAACCCATAAGTCCTCATAAATATATTCAGTGATTCAGAAACGGTGTCACGTCTCGAGCTTTTACATTTTTTTCTTCATCAACAGCTTCCCTTTAGCTTTGAGTAAGAGAGACTTTTTGTGCTCCTCCAGTCGTTTGGCTGCTTCCAGCTTTTCGCTCCACGCCTCCATTCCTTTGTCCACCTCCGAGCTCAGCATCACGATGCGTCTCTGTGAGACAGGGCGCCATGGTTACGGGGCAAAAATCATACGAGAAGGACGGGTCGACGAGAAGAATCTTAAAAGTATGGAAGAAAAAAAACAAAAAAAAAGGTAAACAAGGCGGTGATACTCACTGCTAAAACTTCCCTCTCTTGCTTTCTTCTCAGCTGTCCTTTCAACGGAGGCGCTGGTCTCCCGTCTGTCCACAAACATTCAAAAAGAAAATGACAAAATGCGCTACAAGTAGAGCACGCCGTGGTCACGCAGTCTGCGACTATTACAAGCAGAATTATAACAATCCATCCGACTCGATAACATTTTTTTTTTTTAAACTTGGGCAAACACACAATACCTGCAAACGACCAATCAGGCAGATCTGTCAGAGGGCCGTATTCTGTGCCACTTCGGGCAAGTCCGTGTCTGCAAGCACAGACGCACACACACACACACACACACAGTTACAAAAAGTAGAAACAGAGAACGACAGGACTTGAGTACCATAGCAACCCGGTCATGATGCACAAAAGTTAGTTTGCCCATAGCTATAAATAGGTGCTCAAGCACCATCTGATGCAGCAGTATCCAAGGCGCAATTGCCGTTACCATGGTAACCCCGCTGGGTGGGGGGGGGGGGGGGGGCACACAATGGCTAGATGTGAATTCAACAGGTCTTTAAAAATCACACACATTTTTCTTGATTGAAAAAAAAAAAATACCCACAATGCACCAATAGTTGCATTGAACACAGTCCACGTGTCCAAATTCTGTTGACAGTTTAGTTCATGTTCATAGATGAAGATAATTGATTTTAGAGTTTTCACTTTCACATGTTTTACTGATGTCTCCTGACACAAATGTCCCCCATTGTCCTCGGCTGACTCGCGTAGTGACCCAACACAAAGCCTTAATAAAGGACCTCCTGTATGCAGGAGTGCTTCCTAACACCCGTCCTCTCACTTCGGTGTGTAAATCCAAAGTGTTCCTCTTAAAAGGATCTCTTCTCTTGTTTAGTTGGCAGGTGGCTGTCAACGGAATTTCAAATAAATGAGGATGGCAAATGGACTTCTTACGCTCTCTTTGCCAGAGGTGTGGACTCGAGTCATGTGACTTGGACTCGAGTCGGACTCGAGTCATGAATTTGATGACTTGAGACTCGACTCGACAAAACGTACAAAGACTTGCAACTCGACTTGGACTTGAACACCGATGACTCGTGACTTGACTTGGACTCGAGCCTTTTGACTCGAGAAGACTTGCTACTTCCCATGAAAACTGGGGGAAAACATTTTCACACCACCGCGCCGCTCTGTTTATCTGCATCAGTCTAAAAAATGTGCGCCACCTGTATGCAGAGAGCGCGCGCTGCCTGAACAACATCCAATCACTGCAGTCCATTTGACCGTATCAACGAGACAGCTCGTTCATGGTTACAAAAATCGGGATTTTTGAACCCGGATTCAGACTCCGATGGAAATCCTCGCCAACATTATGCCAACGTCCGTTTTAAAGTAGTGTAATGAGCTGAGTTAAAGTTATTAGTTAATCAGTTATGCAGATGTTGCATGTGTTCACGTTATGCTCCGTTACCAGCTGTAGTTACGCGAGACAACCCGAGTTTTGGGGGGCCGTGTATGCGGAAGTGTTCGTTCGGCGTGGTGACGGCCAAGTGACCGAAGTTGAGTTGTTTTATATAAATAAATGCAGCGGAGTTGCAAGCCAGTCATCGCCTCCTTATTTACGCTGCAGCACTGGGGTGAGCGTTACAGCACTATAACACAGTCACAGTCGATCCACCGTTACCCTTCCCTTCGTAGTCTAGGTCTGTGAGGCAGCGCACCATCACCCAGGGTTCCCTGTCCCCACTATAATAAAAGGACTCGAAATAACTCGAAACTAAAATGGTACGACTTGTGACTCGACTTGAGACTTGTTGGCTGTGACTTGTGACTCGACTTGGGACTTGCTTCGTCTTTGACTCGACTTGACTCGGGACTCGAGGGCAACGACTTGAGACTTGCTTGTGACTTGCCTAACAGTGACTTGATCCCACCTCTGCTCTTTGCACATCTGCCAGTGCCTCCTCGGTGATCACCTCCAGCACACCGACTCGGTGTCAATAAATAAGTCACTTTTACATGCAATGAAAGGTAGGGGAACTTACTCTTTCCTCCATTTCTCCCCAGCTTGTACCCCCCACGTTGTGCTGAACTGCCTGCTGGAGAGCCTCAACACTGAAAGACATCACAAGACAAAACACGGCGTCTGAAGAACACTCCCGTGGCATTATGAGCGGACAACGACCCGTATGCGACAACTCCAAACACATCTCACGTCAAACATCCAGCTGTGTTTAACCCCGAACAAAACAAATGCAGCTTTACAGAGGGGGTTTGAGTGACGGCTGTTAGCATTCACGTTAGCACCACCGTTAGCATCCGCAGCTCTTACTGCGCTAACGGAGCTTTATTTGCGAAGGCAGCGGTGTATAAAGCAGCGAGTAAGTACGAGGAGATATTTACAGCCACGGAGATTAACTTTTACGAGTTTCCACGGGTCTCGCGATCGTCATTTTCCGCGGGTAACCTCTGTCTCACCTGAACTGCACAGTGTCCTCATGGGGGCCGCCATGTTGCCTGCGCTGCACCGCGCTGGCCACCAGGTGGGGCTAAAGCTCACCGTTTACTGCGTGAAAAGTGGGTTGTTTAACTAAAAGGAAATAAATAAGAGAAAAGCTCAACATGACAATGTATATATTATTCTTTTTTTACGTATTACGTTTGTTAGGTTAACCTGAAATGAAATATATAAACTGCCCTGCATCGCTGTTACTATGAAGGACGCGTGTGCTTATCACCTGCATTAGGCTTCAGTTTAAAGGAGAGAACCAATTAGAGATTTCATTAACGCATTAGAGGAGCACTGACTTTACGTGTCAGAATCAGGTGACTCGTCACGAGGGGTAGTTTTCTGCCAGAAGTTGAATAACGTGCCCTGAGGCTGTGGGTGAGCTTTGTTAAGTCTGAGGACAATACGTCTGGTGATGTCACATCGGTGTCATTTGGTCTCTAACGTACTCAAACAACGTGATTATTGAGAATTTTATCATACCTAGGGAGGAAAAATGTTTCCCTCCTTTTTTGTTTTGTTTGATCCTCCCTTGTTTCATTCTGATTCATCTCGTGACTTCTACACAGGGGGGGCCCCGGAGACGCAGCTGGGGGACATGAGTGCAGACAAGAGCCACGGCTCTTCAAAGTATTGTTTTTGTATGAAGCGCTCCGCCACTAAGCCCAGAAGAATTTCTCTGTTAGCTTTTCAGGCAAGTTCCCACTCGCAGCCTGGGAGTCTGCAGGAGCTGCTGCAGGGACTCCGGTGAACCGCAGGGGCCACGACAGGCTCCCGTGCGCGCGCGTGTGTATGTGTGTGTGTGTGTGCGTGTGTGTGCGTATACCTGTGTGTGTATTAGGGGTTCCGGGACCAAAACACAGTGACTTGTTGTGTTTATTTGTGGCCCACTAACTGCCACAAACGCCGACCGGTCGGTCATGCCACAGTAGCGGGATGTTTACTCTGAGTCTTCCTTGGAGAACTCAGGCACGCCGAAAAAATTTCAGCCGCCGCCGCATCACGCCTCCGTGTCCGTGCGCACATTCCACAGGCTGGTGGAAAGATAAAGTAGTGCCGTTGCCCGAACAACGCGGTTTTAAAATGAGTTGATGTGTAACGTGTGGAGAAACGGTGATTACTAAGTGTTTAAAACGGATGTGGAGGCAGAATCCGCATATTTAATGAACTGAAAGTAGTTCCATTTAGATATGCCCATAGAATATACTCCATTAGAAATAAAAGGGATGCATTATACATTTGTGTTACATGTTATTACGTCTTATTGTATTGGCGTACTTTATAATAATAATATGCTTTATGTGGAATATCTTAATTAAAAATTACGTGTGTACATTAAATACATTCAGTAAAAAGTAATGAAATTTCTTTCTTACTCGTACCAGAAAAGTACAATATCAGTTGTACTCACCTACAGGTTACATCCACTAAGGATTTGATTTTTTTTATTTGAGGTTTTGCTTGTGAGACCCGGGTTACTGTAACAGGAGGAAAAACAAAATAATGACCTTTTTCTGAAAACAGAACTGTTTACAGCGGTGGTTTTGGCTCAGTGGTCAGAACGTTTAAAGTCGTGCCAAACCACGGCCACATACATCCGTACCCAGTGCACGGTCATAATGAAGATGAAACTAACAGTTAAAAAGCTTTTACAAGCAGTGAGGTATTGAGTCAAAAAGCTGCCCCCTGCTCACCGCGGTCCAGATCCTTTTTCAACCGAACACCAATTGAAAAAGTCACTTTTTTCCTTCGTTTAAATTTCATTGCGAAGATCTCTGTGACCACTTAACTGAGCTATTAATAATCTACTTTTATTTTCTTCTTATGTCCGATTTCATGGTCATCTAAATATAAAGTTTCTCCCACCTAACAATATAAGACCCTTTAAAACCGCGTACCTGGACCTTTCTTAAGTAAAATGATACTGTACTTGAATGTTTTCTTGTTGTGCTACTTTACACTTACATTTTAAAGGGATACTTGTTGCTGTTAGTAGATTTAAACCATTGCTGCTGCGACTTCTTCTGCTGGGGAACCCCACAAATAAGACATGACCTAAGCTTTTAGGTAAGACATTGGCGTCTCCATTTACTGGAGCTGGAAATATTTATTTTGGTTTGACCATTAACTCAAGAATCTGTGACTGGAAGCTTCTGGAGAAGAGTGGACAATGGTTTATTTCTTCCCCGGACTAATACTTCCGATGCTCAAAACTAAACATTAACACGCGCTATGATTCACATCTCTGTTTTGGGTGCTAAAGAGCAGGTCTTTGGGAAGCGTGCTCATCCTCGGAGGGCAGTTTTGCGTATGAATGACGAAACGGTCATGGCTGGTGAAAAGGTGTTCCGGCCCCTCTGGGGGGAGAACGAGCCGCCGCTCGCTGATAAAGCGGCCAGTGACGCGTCAAGCTGATCGAACGCGGAGTAACGGTCGGTCAGCGACACCACCTTCAAAATAAAAGCAGCTTTCGAACGGCAGGACAAATGGATTTTTTTTATGGGGGGGGGTTACTAGCTGTAAAACGGTGTTTTTATATCAAACAATAATTTGATCTTCCACGCGAAGCGAAACCAAAGCGACACCACGAACCATTTGCGATTTTGTCACTTTTAGATATAGCAATTGCCGATAATACGGTTTATTCTGAAAATGTATAACCGGAACTGTCCTTCTAATCCATCGCCAACTTGACAGTCGTGCAAAAAAAAAAGAGGGGGGAGGTAAGCAATTATTTAGGGGCAAGGAAGAAAGACAAAGTTGTAGACCGTGCAATGCACACGGGGAGGGATTTTATTCATCTCGAGCGACTCGTTTAGTCCGGCACCGGTCTGCCGGTAACGGCTCAGAACTTCCCCCTCATTTCCTCCTCTCTCTCTCCCCCCCTCCACCGACTCCTCCGCTAACTACTCCACCGAGTCCCGGGACAGGACTTTTTTTTTTTCCTCCTCCTCCTCCTCTTTTTTTTCTTCCTTCTCCTTTTGAAAAACGGGAATGATAGAAAGGCAGCGGCGTGAAGGCGGTTGGACGGAGGGACAACAGAGGAGCCTCGGCGAGACCCGTACGTGTGTTTTCTGTTGAGTTCATAGTCCCCCCCCCCCCCACCCACCGTCGCCTCCACCTCCTCCTCCTCCTCCTCCACCTCCCCACGAACACGTTTCTCCCGGAGATGAACGGCAGAAGTCCGGTGAGTCCCGTCTCTGTCTTCACCGGAGCCTCGCGGCGTGGCGACAACCGCTAGCCCGCTACCCCCCCCCCCCCCCTCCTCCGCTTTGTGCTGTTAAAGTAACTCCGAAACAAAAGGGAAATTCAAACGGAGGACCCCCCCCCCCCCACACACACACACACAGCGCACTGGATAACCAAGATATCAAAGTGACTTCGCCGAGCGGTTTAACTCGCGCAGGAGATGCAGACGTGGAGCCGCGCGAGGGGCCACAAAGGAGGCCCCGCGCGACCATAGGTCCCCCCACCGGAGTGTCCCCCCCCTCACCCCCCCCGGTGGACGCCTGTTTGGTTCCGGAGCACGTCGCGGTAACTCTGATCGTTCGTTGATCGCGATGGATTCTCCTCCTTCTCCTTCTCCTTCACCACAGCCCGCATGTGCCGGCGGAAGAGCCACATGAAGGCGAACCGGATGACTCGCAGGACTTAAAAGTCATGTAACCACCGTGAGATGTCCTTAAAGGTCTTATTTATCTCGTTTGTATTTATTGAGTGTAATTACAGGAGGGTCTTTTTGTTTCTTGTTTCTTGTGGCAGCTTTTTGTTGTTGTTGAAAGCTTCCAGTTGCATCTGTTGTTGTAGTGAAAACTAGATGTAGTTCTGCTGTGTAATCTTCCCACACTGTATTTAAACACATTCATTTGTAATTTAAAGGGGGGGGGGGGTTAGTTGTGTTTGGACTTTGACTTCTGCCCGGACAGGTACAAACCGGAGAAGGCCTCATCATGGACAGGCCAATCAGCAAGTTATTGGAGAAGTTAAAACTCACCGACTCGGGCAGCGCCAAGTTCAACAGCTCAAAGAAAAAACACGAGTCCGCCGGCAACAGCCGCAGCGCCAGCACCGGCACCCCCGGGGGGGGCGGGGGGGGCAGCGGCTCTGTGGCCTCGCCCTCAAGACCGGCCCCGTTCTCGCTCGCCTCCGCGACCACAAGCGACGCATGTGTTTCAGTGAGCGGCAGCAGCAGGGGAGGAGGGGGAGGAGGGGGAGGAGGGATGGGAATGACCCCCTCGCAGCTCCTCACCCCGTCGCCGTCGTCCTCCTCCTCGGCGGGCGGCGCCGCGCCCCAGGACGGCGAGCAGCCGCTCCACCCTCCCGCCATGGCGCCGCTCCGGCGCCGCTCGCCGCAGCAGCGGGCCTCCTGCTACCTGGGCGACGGCGCCGACTCCCACCTGAGGCGCGAGTCGGGCCTGGGCCCCGAGTGCGACGCCTTCGGCTCCAAGGCGTCCCTCAGCCAGCGGCGCTACTCCCTGGAGCTCCAGCAGCTGGTCAGGCGGCAGCAGCTCCTCTCCCAGCCGCCGCCGCTCTCCGTGCCCCCGCCGTACCCGGGCCCCCGGGGCGGCCCGCCGGAGCCCGGCTACCTCTCCGAGCACGAGAGGCACAAGCGCCTGTCCCTCCAGGAGGCCCTGTTCTACAAGCGCCTGAGCACGGGCAGCGAGCTGTGGGAGGCCCCCCGGCCCGCGTCCCTCTCCCACCCGCCGCACCGCACGTCCGACGTGACCGGAGGCGGCGTCGGGGGGGGCTTCTTCTACCCCCCGGGGCCCGCCCTGAGCCCGTGCTCGTCCTTCAGCCTCCAGGAGTCGGTGCTGGTCAGCCCGCGGTCCAGCTTCGCCTCCAGCACGGCCAGCGGCGGCGGCGGGGGGGGCGGGAGCCCCATGGGGAGCCGCTGCAGCAGCAACCGGACCAGCGGCATCAGCCTGGGCTACGACTCCCGCTACTCGGCCTCGGGGGGGCTCCCCCCACAGCAGCAGTGCCCCTCCATGCAGACGGGGGGCTCTATGGCCGGTTACGGAGGTCCGGGCCGGCCAGGGGTGACCCCCGTGGAGGCCTGGACTCAGTACCTGGACGGAGGGATGCGCCCGGGGGCCCACGACAGCCGGCACTCCTACCCACCTGCCGTGGGAAGCCCGGGGGCGGCGTGCTACCAGGCCGGCCCCGAGTGGTGGGTGGAGCAGCAGCAGCAGCAGGACCGGACCAGATACTCGGACCTGCCCGGCACCCGGTACCAGGAGGAGCTCACCCGGCTTCTCCTGAGAGACGCGGCGCTGGCGGGGGGGGGGCTGCTGGAGGGCCTGATGCTGAAGGAGCAGTCTCTGGCCCTGACGGCTCTCTCCAAACCCAACGCAGTGACGCTGGGGCCCTGCTCGGCCGGAGGCCCGGTCATACCGCAGGACGACCCGGGAGCCGGCGCCGGGAGGGAGGCCGCGGAGAACCGCCAGGAATTCTTTGGTGAGATACCTCCCTTTAAAAAAAAAAAAGTATATTTTTCATTTTTCTAAACAGCAGTTTTCAGCGTTCCCTTGGAAACGGGGGGGAAAGGTAGCGAAGGTCACATCCCTCTTCTGCACCCGCCGTGGTCACCGTTCATAACACGGCGCCCTCGGTGTGTCATTATCGTCCCGCCCGCCGCCTGGCGTCACCTCGCCGGTCCCCCTCTCAATGAGAGGGCTGCATGCATGCATGCATGCACAGATTAATAGTTGAAAGAGTGCATGGACGCGTGGAAGCCTGGAACCTGCAGGGACATGCGGCGCTGTAGCACGCGAAGCATGGGGAGGGAGAGAGAGAGAGAGAGTGAGGGAGAGAAAAGAGAGAGAGAGAAACCCGCTCGGGCCGCACAAACCGTTCCAGACAAGTAGAAATGAAGGAAAAACCCGAAAATGTGTAGGACGGATGTGTACGTTCACGTTCGCACCTGTAGGCCGACGTTTCAGGCAGTTTGAAGGCAGTTAGCAGCACGGGGGGGGGGGGGGGGGGGGGCGGGCGGCGGCGTCACTGCTATAAAACTGCCGTGACACTCGACACACACACACACAAACACACACACACACACACACACACACACGGGTCGGTATAAACACTCTTGACCGTTACTGGGAGTCACAGCAGATTAGGGCTCAGGATCCGTGTGCGTAGCGTCTTTCTTTGGCAGGGTGTGTCTCCCCCCCCCCCCCCCCCCCCCTCCCCCCTCGAGTGACTTCAAGCCACAGTAACGCAGTGTGTGTGAGTCATGTGTGCGTCCTGGTGTGTGTGTGTGTGTGTGTGTGTGTGTGTAATGCTGCCTTGGCGTGTGCAGGGCGGTGTGCTGCAGCCTGTTTTCTCTGCTCAGGTATGCGTGCCCGGAGGTGACATTCAACACTGTACTCCTCAGCCATTAGGGACCCAATCGCCAGCTCCGAGGCGTCAAGACGCTCCTGGGCCCATGTCGGGGAGGGGGGGGGGGGTAAAAGAAAGTTAAAAGTACCTGTTAACTAAGAACTACTCCAGTAAAGCCTCGTTGTGACCCGTACATTAGTTTTCATAACAGAGAAACATTTCATTCTCATTCTTCTTTGGTGGATTTTTGGGGTTTTTCATCTAAACAGTTTTGACCCCGACGTTTTCCACGTGTAGCAAATGCAAAGCAAAAGAGTTTGAGTCTCGGCCTCCGTTTTTTGGGGGGAGGGGGGGGGGGGGGGGGGGCTTTCGAAGAGAACTGTGCCCGTTCCTAAATACTCACAGGACGGCCCGGGAGTGTAGGAATTCTCCATTTCTGTGGCACTCCCTCAGCCACATTAGAAAGCAAAGGGGGGGGGGCGCAGGCGGATCCCGAAATAGATCACAGAACCGCCGGCACTCGGACCGACACACACACACACACACACCACTTTTCCACTTTGCATTCGGTGGGCTGACTGCAGCTGAACGTGTACTTTGACTAAACGGCGTTCTGTTAGAGGAAAAACGCGCCTTTTGCTTCTTTTTAACCAAAGAGCGGTTTGTCTGTGTTGATTTTGGACTGTTGGGACAATGGGGTTTACACACCTGACACTAAACATGGAAAAAAAACAAGGGGCGAGAGAGTGACAATTAGGCACTGATCTTCTTTTTTGACTAGAAGGAAGGAGCAAAAAATGCTGATGTGGGTAAAAAGCAAAAATCGTTTAATCTCCAAATGGCTCCAATCGTGGGGTTTGAAGCCTGATTCAAAAGGAAGTCTGATTTTTCTGGTCACGTCAGAGAGAAGAAAGGAGCTCCGGTGGAGTTTCCCTCCTAATGACAGAGCTTCGGCGGAGCGACGGGGCTTTTAACTGTGTGAAAAATCCCCCCCCCCCCCCTCACCCACCCCACCCCCCAGCGGTGCGAAACCAGAGGCTTTACGAGTGTTGACACTCGGCGTGGCGCTCGGGCTTTCAGGCGCATCCTCTCGGGGAACGCGTCGTTTAGTGTCGGAGTGCCGCCACCAGCTAAACACCCCCCACCCCCGGCTAAACACCCCCCCTCCCCCCCCTTGTTTTCTCCTCCTGTGGCGGCAGGAACCTGCGTGAAGTGCGGGAAAGGCGTGTACGGGGCGGACAACGCCTGCCAGGCCCAGGACAGCCTCTATCACACGCGCTGCTTCACCTGCGTGTCCTGTGGTGAGTGCCCCCCCCCCCCCAAACACACACACACACACACACACAACAGGCATTTAATTCCCCCCCCCCCCTCCCTTCCTCCTTCTTTAGGACGCACGCTGAGAAACAAGGACTTCTACAATGTCAGCGGCTCTGTGTACTGTAAAGAGGATTACATGGTGAGGGACGGGGTCGAGGCGGGGGTTTGTCACACATTTGGGAGCCGGGGAGGGGAGGAAGAGGGGGGGGGGGGGGGGGGGAAGGTTGATTTTTGGTCTAATGGTAATCTCTTTGTTGTAATTACAGTTTTCGGGATTCCAGGCGGCGGCTGAGAAGTGCAGTGTGTGTGGCCACCTCATCCTGGAGCAGGTGAGGGGGGGGGGGGACGACGAGGTGCACAAACACCTCTCGATACTTGAGACTTAAAGCCAGCTTTAGAAGATATTTGACTTCAACCTCAACCTGCCCAGGGAGTCGATCTAGTGTCATGCGTTTCCCAGAATGTCTTTACGCCCCCCCCCCCCCCCCCCCCCACCCCCGAGGACGGAGAAACCCTGTGACGTCTTTCCATTGGCTCCTCTTCGGGTTCCCACGGCAGATTTTAAGTGGAATGTTTTTTTTTTTTAGGGCGCAAATCGAAGAAAACACGGCTCTGATTTAGCTTCAAACTTTTCCCCATATTTGTACCACAACATAAATAGTGTGAGAACCTCGGCCATCGTTTCTTCCCGCGTGACGCGAACGACCTTTTTTAATGCGCTGTAGCTGGGTGGGAGACGTGGGGGGAAGGTTCCCCACGGCCATCTGAAAGAACAACACAGACGGCATCTTCTGGTCTGCTAAAAGCAAAGAATGTTGGTTAAAAACGTTGCACTTGTATCATTAAAATAACAAAGGAACCTATTTATACGCTGCTCAGTGAAAGGAAGTGTTGATAAATGGATCGTAGTTAATGCTAAACGTGGGAGGCTTTCACTGTATACATCAAAGAGGTGATATTAGAAAATCTCATTTAGGAATTTTACAGCTTTCAGAATAAAAGAGCCCAAAAATAAGCAGTTAAAAGAGCAATGATTCACATACTGTTGGAGAATGGACTTCATCAAAGGAGCCAATCACACGCTTGGCACATCCGCATCGCTACGGCGCTCCTTGGAGGGGAAAAAAACCCAGACACGTGACGCTCTTCCCGTTCCCGTCTCAGATCCTGCAGGCTCTCGGGAACGCGTACCACCCGGGCTGCTTCCGCTGCGTGGTTTGCTCAAAGGCTCTGGACGGGGTGCCGTTCACCGTGGACCAACACAGCAACGTCTACTGCGTCACGGACTACAACAAGTGAGGACGTTTAGCTTTCACACTTTAAAACACCAAGAATGTCTTTTCTTTTCTCGTCCTTCGTGACTCAACTGCTGCTTGGTTTTTTTTCCACGACTAAAATAAACTCTCCTCCCCCCCCCACCCCCCCCTCCACGGCGCTCTGCAGGACTTTTGCCCCGAAGTGCGCCGCCTGTTTGCAGCCCATCTTACCGACCGAGGTGACCAGCGCGCGTCTTGCGCTCTCATCACATGAGCAGATTGTTTCAGGTAACAGGACTTCCCCCCCCTCTCCACCCCCCCCAGTAAAGAAAAGTTTTTTTTTCTTTTTTTTTGTGGCGTCTCAGGACAGCGAAGAGATCCTCCGGGTGGTGTCCATGAACAAGGACTACCACTTTGAGTGCTACCACTGTGAGGTGAGCAATCTCGAGTGCACACTTGTTTCCTGACCTCACTTCCTCGGTGTGCATTCCTGTCCTTATCTGCCTCTTTTTGTCCCCCCCCCCCCCCTCTCTCTCCAGGAGTGTGGTAAACAGCTCTCTGATAAGCCCGGCTCGCAGTGCTTCCCTCTGGACTCTCATCTCCTCTGCCACGCCTGTCACATGAGCAGAGCGTGCACCACACACACCGGCCCCCCCCACAACACACACTGATTTGCGACGGCGTTGTTTTTCTGTGTAAAAGCTGGTCTTAACTCTCTAATGTGCTTTTGCTCCGTCGTACTGCTGATCTTCAGGCCTTTTGTCTCATGTACTGCCTGCTGTACTTCTTGTACTATTACTGTAGCAGTTATAAGGGAATGGAAAAGAAACTACTGCTTTTTATTTTGTATTTACCCCAAACTGGCTACTGTTTGCTGTAGAAGAACAAGGGATTTTTGCTAAACTGTTTTGTAAATATATTCTCGCTAGCAAACATTTTGCACTTAAAATTTGACTTTTACTGTAAGATTTGTAACGTGAAGCTGTACAATTTGGGGGAACATTACTGTAATTTCTGTCAGTCGTAATAAATATTCATTTGTGTTGAGACAACTTGATGCATGAATAACCAACCTCTTTACAGCAGTCTCAATGTATGCAGTGACGACACCAAGGCAAAAAAAAGAGAAGCTGATAACCAATTTAAATTTATTCATTTTTTTTAAATTCTCAGTACATTCAGCACTTGCAAGAAGGGAAAAAGCAACATCTTTTAACTAAAAGCATGAAATTAAAAATATTAAAATTGTAACCTACTCTATTAGAAGGATAGCTTTTTATCTGTACCTCCTCTTAAATATGTGATTGAGGGGGCAGAGGAGGGGGCTTCAGTGCAGGGAAGGTCTGTTTCCTGTAATCAGCACAGCATCAACCACTTTACAAGAATGTGATCTCCTCTCCTTCCCGACTCCAAAGACAAACTCGGCCACGTGCCCTGCATCAGTCTCTTCCTATCACACACGTTTTCTAGGTTACAGTGTTGAGACTACCAGTTGCATCTTTGTGGGAGCGAGAGAGAGAGAGGTGAAGGTTATTACTCACACAAACATCACCTGCTGTAACACACAACAAACCTCCAAGGCTGGAAGAAAAAAAAATAAAATCATAAAACTTAAAACAAAATCCTCTTTGACGAGGTCAAATCTAGTCGTACGGAAACAAAATAAAGAAATTCTCAGTGTTGAAGAGAACATAGAAAATATCTGAAGGTCAGGGATCTATTTTGGACTGGGTTTTATTACAGGGCTCTGAGGAGGAAGGAACCGTGCGCCCACAGAACTAAAATACAGAGGCGCCCTCCCAAACCTCAGCGGGACAAACTGCTGAGGCGAGCCAGAAAAAAAACAAAAAAAAACACCATCCCCTCTCGCTTCTTTTCTTTAAACGGCACTACAGAGACGAGGAGGGAAAGGAGCGACTTCCTGTTCCAGAGGACCCAGACGAACAGAGGAGAGGCGATAGGAGCTAGATGCGCCGCCGCCTGGCTGCCGACAGGATGTGCACCCTACATTTTCTGTGAAAACTCCTGCCCACGAGTTGGGGAGGGGGAGTATGGGGGGGGGGGGCGAAGGGGGGTTTAAATGGCAGAAGTGTGTGGAAGACAAACTAAAGCACAGCGAGGCGGCCGGAGAAAAGCATCTCCACCTGGGAACACTCCTCCCAAGACGTCCTGTCTGCGGCGTCCCCCGCTACGCTATCTCCCCCCTCCTCTCTCTCTCTCTCCAGCTGGCCCCCCTGCAGCCGCTCGGCTCAGCGGCGCCTATCCCTGGGGTTGCTACGGCTACGGGAGCGGCGTCCGCCGGCGCCCGCGGAGGGCCGCCGGGGGCGGCTGCTGTCGTCCCTCTTCTTGTCCCCGTCCCTGTCTCGGCTGCGGTCCCCGTCCCTCTCTCTCTCGCGGCTGCGCTCGCCGCCGCGTTCCCTCTCTCTGTCGCCGCCGCGTTCCCGCTCTCTCTCGCCGCCGCCGCGCCCGGCTGCCCCGACGCTCGCGGTCCCTGCCGCCGCCACCGCCCCCCCGACGCTCGCCGCCCCGCCCTCCTTCTCCCGGCCCTTCAGCCTCTCCTTCCTCTCCTCCTCCCGCTTCTTCTCCTCCTCCTCTTGCTGCTCCTTGCGCCGCCGCTCGCGCTCCTTCTGGCGCTCCGTGCGGTCCAGAAGCCTCTGCACCGCCTGGGGGGGGGGGGGGGGGGGGGGGGAGGAGACACAGGTCAAGTCAGTCGGGTGGAGCGACGTCTAGATTGTGACAAGATGCTTTTTAGAAGGCGTTGGAGTGACCGACCTGCTCCTCGGAGAGCGGGAGCCAGTAGATGCACGGCGCCGCTTTGGTCTTCAGGAACAAGTCGTCGAGCAGCTTCACAGGAGGCTCGTCGGGTTTCTCTGTCGCTGGAAAAGGTAAAAAAAAAAAAAAGGGGGGGAAATGGTTATTCGGTGTAATTCTGTCCCGTCTCCTCTGGCTCTGCTTGAGCTCAGCGAGGGCTTCTTACCCTTCTTGTCGGTCTTCCTCTCCTTGCTCTTGGCCCGCTCTCTCCTCCTCCGCTCTCGGTCCCTGGACCGGGACCGCGGCTCGTCTTCCCCCGGCCTGGCGAACTCGCGGATCTTATCGCGGTCCCATTCCCGCTCGCCGCGGGCCCGTTCTCGGCGCTCCATCTCTCTCTGGCGCTCCGCCCACAGGTCCCGCACTCCCGCCGCGCCTCGGTCCCTCTCGTGCTCCCGCTCGGGCATCAGGGGGGGGAGCCGGGGCAGCGGACCGGCCGGTGGGGGCACGTGGTCCTCCTCCCTTTCTGGCTTCACGATGCCTTTTTGAATGTCCAGCTGCCGGAATGAAAAAAACACATGGTGACCTTTGAGTCTGTAGACTAAATTAAAAAAAGTTCCCTAAACCATCCAAGTTTTATATTTTATGAAAGATAAGTTTAATCAGAGGAAAAAACCACACATTAAGTCCCTTTAATTTGGGTGATTGAATCTTCTTTGAGTGGTTTGAAACATGGTAGGAATACTTTCTTCATCAGTAAGATATTCACTCTCTAAACAACAGAAAGACATTTTCCCGGGTTACCTGATCCTGCTCACAGAAGTCCACCCTGAGGACTTTGGGATTGCTCGGAGGCCATTTGACCCCGTGCAGGGCGGCTCTGGTGGCGACCGCCTCCTCTGAGGTGGCGTACTACGAGAAGAAAGGGTCATTTCATTCCAATGTAAATCAGCCGAACACGCGTCGAGCGAACAGACCGCCGAGGGGACGGTGGCGCTCACTGAAATGCTTCGGTCGGAACCGCTGATTGGCCGATACTCACGGTGACGTAGCAGTGAGACTTGATCTTGTCGATCCAGAAGCCCTCCTCCACCACGGCGCCCGTCCTGTTCAGCAGCTCTTTGAGTTGGCCCAGGGTGAAGGGTCGCACCTGTGGGACACACCAGGATCACAGCTCAGTCGGGGTCAACGGCCATTTTATTAAAAAAAAAGAGCTGAACAAATCGTGTTGTCAACAACGAAAAGACAATTTTTGAATTTGAGATATGGCTATATTTTCTTCCCATCCGATAACACGGTCCTAAAAACTGTTAGCGTTGTTGGTTCCGACAACTAGCCATGAAATGTAGTTTACGTAACCCCCCCCCCCCCCCCGACCTGATGGATGTGTGGCTTTACGTCTGACACCATCAACCATCAACATGCCACTTTCACAAATAGCAACTCGGTTCACTTTGAAACAGAGCGATGTCGTGCCTACATTTCAAATCCGTCCGGGCCTACTTAACAAGATGGAACAGAGGAACTTTAGTCTCGATGTTTGTGCTGTTACTGTGGTCACAGGTTTATCAGAGGTCATCGAGGCTGGGTGGCATTAAGATACCTGTAGTCTTTGATCCGCCAAATACTCCCAAGTGTTGCTTCTATGACGCAAGCTAAAATAACTGCAAATGCTAGTAATTAAATGTGTAATGTCTAGTCTTGTCAGTCGGTTTAGTGATGCCCAAATAATGCAGGTGCTACTTGACTACAGACATAATACCTGGGTAAGAGTCCCTGACTCTAATTATGGGAACAATGGCACCAACACAATAAGCCTCATTCATGAGAAACCCATTTTCTACAATCATTTCTTTCAAACTAATTGTACTCGACACCAGGAGACACATCGTCACAACGCACCGAGATACAAAACCCACCAGATTGATGACGTGGATGATGTTTGAGACTTTGCCGTGAGGCGGCGAGGGCTGGCGCGCCGCGCGGACGGGGTCGTCGAGGGTCACCGACACGCCGGACTTCTGTTGGCTGATGGAGCGGCGCACAAGACTGTCGCTCGGGGTAACTGAGGGAAGAGCGAGAGGGAGGGGTGAAAAAGAAGAAGAAAAAAACAGAGGGAGTGCCGGTAACCAAAGACGGAGCGAAAGAGGAAGCGCGGCCAGAGGGGAAAGGTTCCCACCCCGTCGCCCGAGAGCGCGGCGTCACCTTTCTTTGGCTCCGCCTCCAGCTTGACGGGCGCCGGGGTCTGCGAGGCGTCCTCGGACACGCCGTCCTTCCGCTTGTCTCTGGAGGTTCGACGTGGTCGCTCTTTCTCCGCTACGTCCGCCTCCTCGCCCTCCTCCTCCTCCTCGTTCACCTGTCCGTTTTCTTGGCCGTCACCAGAGACGACCTGGGGAGGAAAAAACGGTTCAGAGCACAAGACTTGAGCCAAAGATGCCTTTGGGATCGAATTGGGACGATGGACGGACAGGCGAAACGTAATCATCATTTGGACCTGCGTGACGGTGCGTCTGATCTTGAGGCCTTTGTCCTGGTCGCCCCGGCTGGTGTCCATGCCGTCCTCGTCCCCGGACATCTGCAGCTCCTCGGGGTTCAGCTCCACCACCGCCTCCTGGTTCACCTTGATGTCCGGGATCAGAGACTGGCGGACGGAGACGGGGACAATCGTAGTGATTGGTGACCGTGTTGTGAGGCACACCATGCTTATTGCTCCGTTACACACTGTATTAGACCGTCGTATAGAACATTAAACCCATGTTTTTACAGAGCGCACGTTAACAGATTTCATCTGACGTTTTTGCCTGGAAATATTATAAACTCATCCAAAAATATTGCTACGGTGAAAACAAAAGCTCAATAATTTCCCCACATCCCCGCAGGGACAGCTGGTCCCGCTGCGCACGCCGGTACCTTCAGCGAGTCGGTGGTGATGCTGATGGACGGCTTCTTGGCGGTGACCGCTGTGCTGGAGCCCCACCGCCTCTTCCTCCCGGCTGCAGTCCCCGCGTCCGTCTCGCCGGCTGCCCCATCCGCGGCGGCTGGAGACGTCTTGCTGCCTGTGGAGGAGCCAGAAAAGAGGCACTTCATCACCGGGAAGAGAGAAGATTACCTCCCAGACGGGCAAATGTGCGCTCTGCAGAACAGCCTCGAGCGGAAATAGTTGATTTAATACTTTAACCCAGATAGTTTTGGCATCGGTTGCAGGTCATTGAGTTCATAAAAAGGGAAACCCTGGGATTAAATCCTTTCCGATAGGGTTTAATTGACAACAATATTGAACAGGTTGTTACAAGCTTGTCTGGAGCTATTCTAGGAGGGAGGTTCTGTGCACTTTACTTCTGCCACACTGAGCTCATGGGCAGAGGAATGCAGCGAGGAGTGTAGTGGAATATAGTGAGCCCCTGATGGGGTCCTTGCACGTTGAAACAGCAGCAAAATAACATATATATGATGGTATGGAATGGGTATACTCACTGGTCAAGGATATCTTGCGAGCAGCAAAGGCCTTCGGAGTGGTGCTCTGAAGAGAGAGAGAGGGAACATACAGAAACCCCAGGGGTGCAGGCGCGATGAGAACCAAGAGTCAAAACCCAAACAGGCAACAACAGAGAGGAGGTGAAACAGGAAAAGTGGAGGAAGGGTTACGGGCGAGGGGAGGGGGGGGGGAGGGGGTTTAAAAAAAAAAGGTGCCTGGAGGCTCCAATTGTACCACATTACGGACTGAGTACTGGGTCGATAGAGAGACGCCAGACACATTTCTGCCTTCCACCTCTGCTCTAAGAAACGGGAGATAAATCATGACGCTCATCCCTCTGTGTGTGTGTGTGTGTGTGTTACTCTCAGTGCAAAGCAAGTACATTGTGTGCATTAGGACACAAGTTGGCCGGTGTAAAACTTAATCTGGGTCAATATCTCAGTATTAATACATGATAATGTCCAGTAGGACTCTGAGGGTAGAGGGGAACGTTAGTGTGTGTGTCAGTGAGTGGATCTCATTGCCTTACGTTCTCGTTCCATCTAGACTGGAATTATTATCTCTGAAGTGAAGGAGGTGAAGTGATTTTAATTTTAAACTAAGCATTGATTATGGCATGAATAACTTAACCAATCACCACTACCTGTTTTGTCCATAACGAAAACCCAAAATGTTCCTATAAATAACATTTCTTGAAGTAATATTCAGTGGGAAAGGACTTTACTAAGCTAGTAGTTTGTTAACATTGGTCGACTCTAAAGGTAAGAGGGTAAATATTATGGATGTGATGTTACAGGTGAGGAGTTCTGTGGAGCAAAGGTGGAAGACTCAAAGATCGCTCAGCAGGAATTTGGGAAGCGCAGTTTAAATTCACCTTGATCGTATTTAACAAAAACACAGCTGTGTTTATCAAATGTACAACGTACACTTTGGTGTCGAAATATGGAAACTGTAGTACATGTGACATTTACTTTTTTCTTTAGCAAATTCGGGGGAGGAAAATGTATTCCTTTTAATTAGAACAGTTATTCTTTTGTTTATCCTATAGAATTATATACAAATAAAATAGAGGAATAATCACAAGTCATTTCCTGGTACCATTTGACACCTGATTCCTTACTGGCTCGACTATGGCCCAACCGCACGAGTACTGTATCTAGGCAACAAGGATCCAATCAGAGAAGGCAGAGGAGTGAGGGCAGGGCTCGGTTAGAGTATGCAGATTAGCCACCAGCCACTGGATTGGACTTTTGTTCTTGAATGGGGCCGGGAGGACTTTTCTTGATTGATCAAAGAGTCAGGTTTCAGTCTTTTGGGGAGCCAAGGCTTTCAAATGGCCTTGTGATGGATTCTGACGGGGGGGGGGGGGGTTGACGTGTACTTTGTTAGAGTCTTTGATTTGAGGAACAGCTGGGGAGTAAAAAAAAAAAAAAAAATCCCCTTTGCGGTGCTTGAATTTACTGTCTTTAAATTGTCCATTTTCTCCAAATTAAAGTCCAGAGGGCCTTTGACAGAGTTGGGGGTATCTGAAGTCTTATCCTGTAAGCAGTTCATGGGGTTTCCATAGAAGGAAGGATCCCTTCTATATGATAAGAAAGTGGACCAAAGTAATCCAGCGACACACAGTCTTTCTTAAGATTATAATCCAGGGGGAAAGGAGAGGCTCCGTGGACATCGTCTTAACCGTCTCTGCACCCACATGCAATCCCATGAGATGCCGAGGAGGAGCTGTGGGTGCGCCGAAGAGATGGACGTTGAAACAAACAAACAGTGGAGACGGCGGCAGTCGTCCTCCCGCCGGGTCCACAGCAGAGGCTGGAGACACACATGGGCGAACCGGCTGCAGGGGAAGGGAGGCGGTGATTTGTGGAGTACATCCTGCTCCGTGTGGACGATCAATGACTCCGGACGGGGGCAAAAACTCTCCGTGCATAAGGTGTGTCGACAAGCTCAACCAATCGTAGCGCCAAAGGCTGAGCACAAGTCCACATCGCCGTGGTCACAGGCAGGTCTTATCCACAAAGTTATCCAGGAAGAAAAAAACAACAAAAACTCCATTGTCATTGCTTTCAAAGCGGGTAATTTCAGTTGCGTAGTTGGGAGTGTGTTTTCCAACTTGAAGCCCCAAACAGTGGTCGTAGAAACGTCCGGATCACTGTGAGGGCTGTTTGCAGGGATTCTCAGTCCAAAGTCATTCCTGCACAGCACCAGCAGGGGGCAGTGTGGGATCAGATCGAGCGGTGAAAACAAAACACGAGACCTGAAGACTTCTGTCTTCTCTCTGAGCTGCAACTGGCTTTTGGAGGAAGGCGCCATGGATGTTGCAGGGCAACACTTTTGAGGATGTGCATATCCTCAAAATGACAGATGGGGAAAGGCGAAAGGCTCTGGACTCCCTCCCCTTCCTTCCTTTACACCATCGGGCACCATCCCACACGCAGTGCAGTACTGTAAAGTCCTTTTCAGATCAGCGAGCAGGCTTCCAACCCCCTAAGACTGGGTTACCATGGCAACTGGGTGCTGCTGCAGTTACCATGGCTGCCGCTGCTGTTCGACGGTGGTCTGAGTTCCTGCTGGCTCAGCACGCCACCGGAGGGCTACAGGGGCGGGCCTCGCAGCCTTTAGGCTTTACTCAAGTGCCTTGAAGGGGGGGGGGGGTGTTGCAGACTCTGGGCCTAATTCAGGTAACAGCGACGCACTTGGGCATTGCGGGACAGGAGTTGTAGGAGTAGGAGTGGAGGAGGTGTTGGTGGTGGTGGTGGTGGTGGTTGTGGCGGTGGTAGTAGTACGCAGCAGGTACCATTAGGGGCAATGGAAGAGGCATGGGCACCTTCATAACAAAGCAATCAATGGGGTTTTAAACAGCAATCACACCATCAATATATATATAGTGAAAGAGAAGCTTCCATGATGGGATACAGAGGCAAAAGATGGAAAGTAAAAAAGGTACAAAGAGGGGCAGAGGGACAGCAAAAGAGCGAATACAAGAGACAGTGTGGAAGGAGCAAGTGAGAGGGCAGAGAGAATGGAAACTGGGTGAAAGAAACAGCAGAAACAAGCCCTTATTCATCTCTACACACACTGTCAGGAGCCATTACTCATGCAAACAAACACACACTTTAACACAAAACAACATAACATGATATGGATAGATGCGCCCCACTAAACTACTCAATAGGAAATGTAATGTACGTTTGGTGTGACGGATCAAGACCTTCACTCATAGACACGCCGGCTATGCAATGAACTCATACAATCTGTGGTCTAATTTGGTTGAAACGGAAAAAATGCATCTTAAATGTATTATTAAGTAAATATGCTTGTGACAGCATAACTGCGCTAATGACGGTTGAGACCCTGACACAACAACGTGCACCGATCAACCCAAACACACTGCAGCGTACGATAGGCGGCGCCTACGCCTGTATGGGTGAAAATAGCGTCTTCCCAATTGTCCCATTATAGTTTGGATAATGGGACATTATGTCCCGGCTTGATGTGTCAGGGCGCTCAAATTGAATGGGTTTCTGCCGCCCTTTCTACCACACACACACACACACTTAACATCCCTCAGCAGGTAGCAGACAGACAAGGCAAGTGTGTGAGAGATCATATAAGTTATGAAATAATAGCTGCATTAATGGGGGTGGATTAGTTCATTTTTCGAATTACCCCGAGAACCCAACTCCAACCCAACCCCCGTTTTCTCACCAACGAGCTTTTGCAGAACCCTTGAATTTATTAACGTGATGAGCTTAGAGAGGACACAGAAACTGTGCCGACAGCTAGAATCCAGGCGATTAAAATCCCCACAGGAGCTAAATAAATCAGCGCTTTCAAAAAACCTCGGGGTTTGCGTTGGTTTTAAGTCCCCCCCCCCCCCTACCAACTTGGTGCTGTCGACTACACGTGCTTTAAAACGTGAATGAGGATGCGGGTTAGTCGGAGATAAGGCGAAGACCCAGGCACCCCCACCCCCCAGTGGCCTTACCTCCTCCAGACGAGCCTCGCTGTTCTCCGGGTCCGCCCCGGAGGGCGGCTGCTGGGCGTTGGAGCCCTCGGTGTCTGGCTCCGCCTCCGTCGCTGCTGCTGCGCTGGGCTCGGACACCTCCCTGCCAGGGGAAGAGACGTTTTGGGGTTGAGGGAGGGACAACAGGTTGTAATGCTTTTCTTTGATCAACACCGGGTCTTGTCTTAGCAGACCAAACGATGTGTAGAAAATACCGGGATGTGGCGCAGGAAAGGTGCCGGGGGGCCACTGATCTGGGTCACAACTGCTATGAATAACTCCCCAGCTAACTGACACCCAGGTGGGTCACAAACAAGTACAGGACGCCCGGCTGCATGTGTGCGCTTTCTTAATCTGATCCATCCTGGATCATTATTTTGAAAAGGAAAAGCTGCCAATAAAAGAACATCAGACCTCGGTCAAAAGAGTCTTTTCGTGGTTTGATGTAAGCGCTGTTTTCTGAGACAAAGCAAAACCCAGCAGATGTCATTATTGTATGTTTAGCTACCCGCCCCCCTCCTCCCCCTCCCCGACCGCAGAGGCTGCACCTTGTAGGTGGGAGCATCGTATATTCTTGCATCCTACTCTCCATCAGTGTACACTCTTGCTGCTTTGACTCCTTACGTGATGCTTTCGCATTCTCAGCATGAGTAAGGAAGTAAATAATACATTTGTAAAAAATAAAAAATAAACTCTGAAAAGCATCAAACAAGTGTTTGAAAGTGGATTGCAGGTGCCAACGACGACAGTAGCGTAATGTTTAGTCTTGCAGAATTTCCTGAATGAAAGACTTTTTATTCTACCATATTATTTATTAGGCGAATTTAGTCGAGTGACCTCCAAAATGGAGGTGGTAGGCCCCTCAAGATATTCTCAAACACTGAGTCCCCTTCATCCGAGTCCCTCCTTCAACAAGGTGATTCAGTGGTTGTAGCTGTACAAAAGGTAGCTAGCTCAAACGACATAACCTCCGCTTTTCTGTTTCCTCCATAACATAAAGAAACAGCCCCTGACAACGTCTCTTTAAGAGAAGGGCCCACCGTGTCGTTGTATGCGCCAGTGAAATCCAGCCTCCTCCTGTGGATATTAGTCACAGAGGAGTGTGGGCAGGAGGACAGACGTTTTCCCCCCATGACACAATGGCTCTCCTCAGCTGCCCTAGGTGTGGATGTCAGTGTGCGTAGGTGTGTGTGTGTGTGTCTCTTGGGCAAGGCCAGAGACACACCTGGGCAGCATTTCAAAAAAGGGAGACAGATGTCTACCAGAAATAAAAATCCCCCAGGACCAGGAAAGACCAGGCCAACTGAGATGCTCCACACAATGACTCGAATCACGTCTCCAAGTGAACAAAGTGGACCCGTAGAGTCTGAGCCTCACAGAGTCACCGACCACATCGGACACACGGTGGGCTCTCAGGGGAGAGGAGAGCGCTGGTGCCAGCTGGGAGAATGATATCACACCATAAGGGTCCATTCACACTGACTGTACAGCTAACAGATGTCTGCTTTAATGATCTCCCTCGACAACAGTGAGATAATTAAACAGCCAAAGCGGCAGAAAGACAAAATAAAAATATATAAATCTTCTGTGGCGTAGTCCTCCAAATGCATGCACAGCGTGGCCATAAACGAGCCTTAACGGGGTAACAAAATGAGGACGCCATCGTTAAATAACACAAATGTTTCTCCTCTTAATCGCTCATCTACCTTGCACGGGAGAGAAAACGTCGAGGTCAAGAGGAATGAGAGAGGAGGGGAGAAATCTCAGCCCGCATGACTTTCCTCAGCACACCACGAAATCTGAGCCCATTACTTATTAATCAAATGTGCTCCTCCAATGTGGCGCTATTTTAGGAACAGATCATAGAGGGAAGACCCCCTCCCCCCCCCCCCAGCACCCCCCCTCTCAGGTTAAGAAAAGAAAAAGATCCTGCCTGCTCCTTCACTCCAACAAAAGACCCCCCCCCCCTCCCTCACGGTCCCACCCCCGGTCCTCCTCACATGGGCGAACACGCTGATAACCAGGCCAATGTGGAACTGGTGACATATTTTTTTTTCTTCTTAAAAAAGGCAGGAAGCATCAGCATCGCGACGTGCAGCGGGCCGATCTATACACACATCGATTGGTGATGAGACATCACGAGCGGCACACCGAAGCCTTGAGTCGCCCTCTGGCTCGCTTCTTACCCGTTTTTGTTGCCTTCGGACAGCATTATAGCCGGCCTTCAAAAGGGAACACCCCCCCCCTCCCCCGGGGACAGAATATGCCACTCGGCCCGCCGACGATGAGTCCGGTCAGGCGTCGGTCGAAGTCGGGGACGCGGAAATAAAATAAACGAATCCGATCGCGGTTGTTTCCACCGCTGATTAGCCGTGCGCTGCGTCGGTATCAGGGATGCAGTGCATGCATGGCGGCCATGTTGGCTAGCGAGAGCAGTGTCAAGTCTGCCACTGGGAGGAAAAAAAATATATATCTTCCGGTCAAAGATTTCCAAAATAAAAGCTACCGTAGACGCTCAAACGTGTCGCATTCCGAATTATGATTACAAATGAAATGCTAACGGAGCGACGGGCTGGCGCTGCGTGGAAATACGAGCTCTACTACCGGCCACAGATGGAAAGTACATGAAAAAGACAACCGGGACGATGCAATGAGGCAAGGCGAAAAACAAAAAGGACCCCATTTTTTTTTCTCTCAAGAGAGAAAAGCAGCAGCGGCCCCGCCGCCCGTGGGGCTGCCGCAGTGAACGCCTGACGAGAAATACAAGCTGCTACACAATGTGGAGGCGTACTCTCGGCCCCGAGACCAGCTTTTTGAATGGGAACGGCATGTTTTATACCTTTTTAGATGGTTAAGAATACAATACAGTGTCACTTTGATACTACTCCTCCTCGTACACACGTTAATACTAAAATACGTCATTCCTCCATCTAGTAATAGAACATAGAGGAAAAAAATACATTGCTCATTTAACTTAACAGCTTTTGCTTTTTCTTCCGAGGGTTAGTTAATGTGTGCGTGATCACATAGTTATAAAATAGTCAATCCAATTTAGTATTTGCCCACAGTTTGAAGTGCTCCTTTTGTGATTTCATCAGCACATTTAATGTCTACGCTTCTAGCAAGTTGAGATATCCCAAAAGAATAGAGAGAATCGCTCAATTTATTGAAAAAACAGACGAAACACACACATTACAAAATATTGTTGATAAATAGTATATACCTACAGGGAGCACTCTATGAAATGATGGTGTTGCATCTAGGATGTAACTTATCACTGATGGTTATTTTTGTGCTGTGACTTTAATCCCTTACAATCTGAAGACTTATTTACACTAGTTATAAACAGGTAAACTGCTTTTTAATGATGGTCACTAACCTTTTGGAAAGAAATTGTCTCTCTGCCTTGTTCCCGTTGGGGTTTTTCTCATCCTCTGCATCACGCTCGGCCTTCTGTGAAATAATTAAAGAAAGATATAGCAGTACAACCAACAACAGGTCAAACATCTCTGTCAAGGCTGCAGTGAACGTCGAAACCCACATCGGTTTGATCACTAACCTTCAGCTTTTTGACGGGGATGATTTTATCCCCACAGGAGGAAGAAGACGATTGGGAAGAAGAGTCTGATTTGGAGTCAGAATCTGAGGAGGAACCGGAGTCTTGGGCCTCGGTCACGGCCACCTTTCCTTTGCTGGCCGTCTCCTGGCTCTTTTCCTTGAGCAGTTTCTCCTCCCTTCTCTTCTCCTCTTGTTTTTTCTCTTTTTCTTTATCCTCTTGCTGTTGTTTCCTCTCCCTTTCCTTTTCTTCTTGCTGGTGTTTCCTCTCCCTTTCCTTTTCCTCTTGCTGGCGTTTTCTCTCATTCTCTCGCTCCTCTTTCTGACGCTGTTTCTCCTCCTCTTCCAGCCGTTTCCTCTCCTTTTCCTTCTCTTCTTCCAAGCGTTTCTTCTCTCTCTCCTGTTCTTGGACCTTCTTCCTTTCTCTCTCTTGCTTCTGGTGTTGCTCCCTCTCTTTCTCCTCCTTCAGGCGCCTTTCTTCCTCCACTTCTCTGTTCTCTTGGAGCCTCTTTCTCTCCATTCTGAGCAGTGAAGATTCACTGGAAGTGGCGGACCCAGCAGCGGAGTGTGCGGTCTGCCCAGACATATCCACAGCAGCGGAGGCCTCTGCTGCACGAAAAGCCCCCTCTGACTCCATCTTGTGTACCAGCAGAGAAAGGGGCCCTGGCCTGCGATTTATAGAGGGCTCAGGACTGCTGGAGCGAGAGCTGGAGTCAGAGTCTTGCCTCTGCATGGTGGAAGGTGGGAAGGGTGGCACCCTCGGACCACATGAAGCCTCGGGGGCTTCTCCTTCCTGGTCGTCTGTGTCTGGTGGGCTCTGTTTGGGAGTGTCAGGTAGGGGAAACAAGTCAGGAGGTGGAGAGGGAGGAGGAGTGGGGTGGCGCAGTTGCATTGGTGTGTGGTGTACCTGTGGAGGTGGGATGTGCTGCGGAGGCTGAAGCTTGCGTTTGGATCTCGCAACTGTTGACGGGGCGCTCGGAGGTATCTGCTGCGGCTGAGGAGGCGCTCGATTCCCCCTGCGCGCCCCGCCAGGGCCGGGTCCCCAATCCTCGTCATCCTCGCTCTCGTCATCATCGTCGTCATCATCACTGTCCTCGGGGGCCTGACCTCCCCCTCCTCCTCCTCCTCCTCCTGACACTCCGGCAGAACGGCTAAGGTGGAGCACGGGATGAGCGGATCCAGGCTCACTCGGTGCAGTGCCCTCTTTCTCCTGGGCTCGGGGTACTACGGGGGGCAGACCCTGGCGGTCAGGCTGACCCAGGACGCGCACCGACAGCGAGGCTACAGCGCGGGGAGGAGATGGGGCCGGCGGTTCCTTATGTCCTTGGTGAAAGGTGCCTCGCTGCATCCTTACTCCGGGAGCCTCACTGAACTCCTGGGGGTGAAGGATAGGGCCGGGGCCAGAGGCGGGGCCGCATGCCATCATCACATGACCCATCACTAGCTCTCCTCCTGCTTTGCCCTCGTCTGCCCTTGTCATTGACGGCTTAGGGGGGATTTTGGGATGCTTCTGGGCAAAACAAATGAGAGTCTGTTTTATACATTCATTCACATGTTGTGACATTTACAAATTCCCAGGTAAATGATGACCAGAAGAAAACAATTTAAACAAACAAGTGTTGGGAATATTTTTTGTATGTGAAAAGCAACAGCTTTTGCGTCACAAGTTAAACAGTTTAGGTAATGATTTTCACAGCATCACGTCATCGATTTGAAGCATCCTAGCGTGTCCTGCTGTGAAGGATTAATCCTTAGTTTCATCATTCAGTGTGTGGAGGTTGCTGACCTTGTCAGAGACATAGGGAGAGCAGTCATTGTCCTCCGAGTGGTCTTCATCTTCCTCCACCACTGCTGGGCTTTCTATCAGGGAGGGACACAAAGAAGGAGTTAAGACGTCAGCTAAGACCCACTGGTCCCCAACCAAGGAGAACCTCAGAATGAACCGGGTTGGTTTTGTGTTGTGTAAGTTAATTCAACCACCAAAAAGGTCCAGATGGTGAAAGAGGCCGTTTGTGTCGTTCAGACACACACGCAAAGTTTGGGAGGCGGGGATTGTGTGTATTGCATGGTTTGTGATTGTGTGTTTATGCATTACCTTCTGCCTCCTCCTCTTGTTGAGCTTCTCTCTCCAGTCTCTGGCGGAGGAGCTCCTGCTGCTTGGCCAGGTACTGTTTTATGAAGCTATTCTGGCTCATCTCCTCACCGATCTACAGCACAAAACAGCATTTAATTAAAAACTCTGCACCTTAAAACTCACCATCAAAGAGCAGTGAAAGTGCACATGTAAGTATTTCTTCAGTCTTGATAGTATTGGTGGTAAATTCAATGAGGGGAATATTCTATGGGTTTGATCTCATGTCAGTAAAATAAACCAATATAATAATGATACCATAACAGTGTATAGCTTGAAATATCCACACCTACTAAAATTAAATAATAAAATATATTCTTACCTGAGAGTTGGGCTGCAGCCCACTGTGAGAGGAGGATGACTTCTGAAGATTTTCCAGCATCAGAGCCTGCGGAGAACAAGGAGCGGTTTTATTTAAAAGTAAAATATTGCTTCATAGGTAATTCAAAAATACTTTTCAAAATGCCAGCCAGCTGCTACAACCCCGAATCTGTGTTTTTTAATCTAAATTTG
The DNA here is from genome assembly GCF_949316345.1 of Pungitius pungitius. Taxonomy (NCBI): domain Eukaryota; kingdom Metazoa; phylum Chordata; class Actinopteri; order Perciformes; family Gasterosteidae; genus Pungitius; species Pungitius pungitius. The sequence continues at coordinate 4,144,541 of NC_084900.1, read as the reverse complement.
ACTGGCCACTAATGACTTTATTTGTAATGGGACACTGAACGGAGAGCAATGGCTAAGAAATTCACAAACCTTGCATAACTATTACCCTATAGTCCCAGTGCAGCATCATTTAAACACTATTTTAAATGCTGTGTTCATTTGTACAGTGTGGAAATCACTGGTCTCATATTATCATCTACAGAAACGTCATGTGACCTAATTGTTAAACTCAATTTAAATGCCATCATTAAAAAAAATACTGTCTTTGCTTTAATGCAGAGAAAATGCATCACCAAACCAATTCTGGGTTTGTTTGATCTGCCACAGGCACCGCTGCTGCATATCATTCCACACTTTCCCCATATAAGCTACAATAAGGCCACTATATTTCAGACAAAAAAATACTACAAATTACATATTATATTGGACTACTTTTAGTCAATAAAAATAATTGAATCAATAATCAAACAGGTGTTTATTTTCTCACAGAATTCATTTTGGAAAATTTACATTGAAAACATTATAATCGAACAGTTTATGAAGAAAGAAAAAAAAGGTTTTTGGTAGAGACCTGTCGGAGCAAACATCTTCCTGGGGGAGGGGGGACTTTTAAGACTCATGACCACAGTATTTAAAAAAAAAAAAACAGCTATAGCGCCGGAACCCACGGTTTCTACGGACGGTGATTCGCGCACAACAACAACGGTGTTGATAAAAATCAAACAACTTGAAAAACTAAACAAATTACTCGTTGGCTAAGCTCGTAAAAAAAAAAATTGGTGTTTACATGGCGAGGCGCGCCCCCGTAAACCTCCCCCCCCCCCCCTCCAAATACACTCACAAACGGCGCGCGGGCACGGTGGCGTACTGTACACTGTGTGCACTCGGCTTAGGCCTCGACTTGACAGGTGCACAGTTCAACTGTGTGCAACACGGTGCACGAAGTGTGCTCACGCTTTAATCGCGAGCTCGTTCGGCGGGGTAGACGCGCGGTGTCGCCGGGCACGCGCAGCCCAAAACGGCAACTGTCGCGGAGTCGTATTTAACGCGAGCCAGGCGGTTTTACGTATTCCCGCTTCCCCGAAAAGCCCACACACCGTTACGGCCTCTAACGTTAACCCCCGCCGTCTCTCGGCTCCTGGCTGAACTTAGCCAGACTCGATAGGCGGCCATAACACGGGCGGAAACTTACCCCTTTCAGTCGCTTGAGGAGAGCATTTTTCTGCCCGCTCTTCGGGAGGTTTCTTTGCTCCAGGGCGAGTTTTAAATCCGCCACTCGCAGCGATTGTAGAGGTTTCCCATCAAGCGTAATATCTTCGTCCGCCATTTTCCTCCCTCCGCTTGTCTAAACTCCCAACGAGCGTCGCAACGGCTGCTGCTCCGCGTCACAGCTCGGCAGTTTCCGGAAGAGCTCGGGTTGTCCGAAGCAGGAAGGTGACAGTTGCAAAAAGCAGATCCTCGGGCCTGATCATTTAAAGTGCTTTCATTCGAATTTTTAATAGTCTATGGAAAAGTAGAGTGTACCGATTAAATAAAATATATATATTGTTGCTTCTACAAATTGATATTCTGCAGGCAAAATATAACATTCAAATAAATTAACATTAATAAAACAGTCCAAACACATTTGTTTAATTACAAAAGATGTATTTGTGCATTCTGAATAGGAATACAAGACAGACATCAAATGTAGTGTTATACTTAAGGTGTAGTACTGTTGGAGGAAAGTCAAAGATTCAGTTTGATGCCCCTCAGCAAATACAGAGACTCATACGGGTTCATATTGTAGAAAACTTCCTTGTACAAAAGAAAAAACAGCTGCATATTTGAACTGCAGCGTAGCATATTATTCAGAAAAAAAGATTTTCGTTTTTAAATTACCCAGAAATATTGCCCCACGGGCGAAGTATGTGCATATATCAAATTAAAAAAAATTAAAGCCATGCAAATGGGAAAGAACATAAACAGTAATAAATATACTGCTGAAGGTAAGTTGCCGATCACGTTCTCATCATTCATAATAGTGTGGAGCTTGTATTTTTTAAAAAAAAAATCAAGTTTGAAGTCATTAAATAATACCGCAAACATCCACACGGTGCCACTGCAGCAAGGAGATGCAAAAGCAGGCAGAACTCTTGAACTGAATGAGTTACACAGTGAGAAAATGATTATGCAACGCTCTGATACTTTGACCTGGGAAAAAGGAGTATGCAAGGTAAAACAAGGTGACCAGCCATAACAGCGAGCGCAAAGCACTATAACCTAACTTTGTATAGGCCCTTTGTAGTGTTGAGGGTTTTATTGAGGTTAAACAAAGATCAAACCAACATATCAAATCTGATAGGTGGTATGAAAGGAAACATGTCGACCTCAGACTGTTGTAGTAGTAGTAGTAGTAGTAGTAGTAGTATTGTCTGAGGAAAGGAAACTGATACTTTGTTAGATTTAAGATGTAAAATGTCTTTTCTATCAAAAATGATGCCGTGCTTCATGTCACAATTTCAACCAGCTAATATGTAAAATAAATTGCAATTCTAAACCATGTTCCCCTGCAACGCCTTGCATTATTCATGATTATATATGCATCCACTCGCAGCCTTAGTTTCTACCCGAAACAATAAACGCAGGAGTGAGTCAGCACTGCTGACAGGAGTCGAGTAGTTTGTGGGAAACAACGGAGAAAAAAAAAAAACGTCCAAGTATGCATGCGAATCATAACAAGACGTGCGGAGACAGGTGAGCTTGGAACGGGTTTATCATCCACTGCCAGGTTCCCACGTGAGTGTGGGAAAAGGTACGCGACGAGGCCATTTGTCACCCAACTACCAAAACCAACCCCATCTCTGCCAGAGAGGCTGTTTACACTGAAAATGTTCTGAGCGGTTTCGGAGCTGTTCTAGTGTAAAATGGTACGGCACATACTTTGATTCATGAATGCAAGTCAGGCGAACTTCCTGCTCTTCCATTATAAGCCCAAAACACTCAATATGCTGCTTCAGCAGCTGGAAAAATGATAGTCACAAAAGGGCCATTCAGGTTAACAGTAGAAAGTAGGCCAGAACCAGGATGTTGGGCTTCCTTCTGGGCTATTTGCGGAACAGAGGGGGGGGGGGGGGGGGGGATGGCTGAATAAATAGAGAGAGGCAGGAAAGAAAGAAAATATGGCAAACACAATAAAGCAAAGCTCCAATGATGAACAGATCGCACAGACACTCAAAGCCACGGCTTCATATATTCAATAAGTTAACACTCAGGGGAGGGGGGAAAAAAATAAGGTATGCCTGGCATCAAAGCACGGCGGTCAGTGTATAAACAAAAGGCAAGCCAACACACACACACACACACACACACACACGGAGGAAGAAAGGAACCAACGCTCACAACCCATCTCACTCCGATTCCCGTTCAACGAATAAGGCATTTAAAAAAAAAAAAATTAAAAAAGGAGAAAACATATACGCGTGTAGTGTAAACAACGTTTTTCGAGCGGAGGGTGCTGAACATCACGACGATATTTCGGCCAGGCGCTGCAGCAGCGTGGAGAAGCCGGCGGCCTGCTGGGAGAGCTCCGCCACGCGGTCCACCATCTCCTGGGTGGCGGACAGCGACGGGTAGTTTTGTGCGGCGCCCTTTGTCGCCACGACCACGGACTTCAAGGCCTGACAGAGTCGTCCCCCTGAGGTTGTGATCTACATTAAAAAAAAAAAAAAAAAACAACAACAAAAAAACACAATAGTTATTCCACAACTATGACACATTAAAATTGTCTTTTTTTGTCCCTCCATTAAGACTAGATCATGCATAGTTTGAGTAGTTACGCGTCAAAATCCCAACTAGTCACGTCAAACTGCCTCCTCCCCCCCCCCACCCCCCCCTCCCACCGTACCTTGGCCCGGAGGTCGGCGGAGGTGAGGAGGCGGGAGAGCGTGTCCCCGATGAACACCAGCTTGTGCGCCGTCACGATGAGGCTCTTCCCCCGGGCGACGAAGACGCGCGGCGGCTGGTTGCCCTGCACGCTGCTGAAGAGCACGTCGATGGCGTCCGCCAGGCAGGAGAGGTGAGCGAGGCTCTGGGACGAGTAAAAGGACAGCAGCTCCGAGTCCTCCAGGGAGAGGGACAGGGGGAGAGGAGGGGACGGGGTCAGCTGTGCGAGGGAGGATGGGGTTAGTGTTTGTGCTGCACAACATGCCACGATATAATGCATTATTATCATCATCTTTAGAGAAAAGTGAGAAACACTCAAACTAGCTTTTCTGTCACTTATTGTCCTGCAGCCTGCGTCTCTGTGAGGCAAGACTGTTACGATTGACAAATGGCCACTTGTTGGTCGCCTGTGGCGTAACCAAGGAACCCAGAAAGGAGCAGAAAGACGTGCAGGCTGAGCGATGGAGGAAAAACGTGACCTCAGCCTCAAGAAGCGGGAGCCAGAACCGACCCAAGAGAGGACAGAAGACAAGACGTGGTTGTTTCTCGGCTTATGTGTGCTGTTGCAGGTCTCAGGCTGTTGCAACTTTGATGTTGGATTATCCCAAGGACAAAGACTAGCATCATCAGAAGAGTCTCTTAAGAATGACGGATGGCTGCACAGATTCTTGAGAAAGGGGTTAATGTGATGTTCAGGCAGGTGGTGTTGGGTAAACATTGTGTGTGTGTGTGGACTAAAGATGGGTTGTGACCAAAGAGCTGGATTAATAGGTCAGTGTGTTCATTAGTAAACACGGCGAACAACACAGCGAATCAATGACTCATTTGTGTCGACTTGCTGTGCGTTTCTGTTCAACAATCAACTTTTGGATTTGCAGAAGTGAAGGATTCCGCTTGTGGAGGCAAACAGGAAGGAGAAGAAGAGACGTACCGTTGGATCTGCATTGATCGTCTGCATGTGTCCGTTCTCACAAAGAATATCTGGAAGTGGCTCAGGTTTTCCCTGGTGTGGGAGAGAGAGGGAAAACCGTCACACACACAGTGTGGTTACCATTGATCCTCATGTGCACTCAAGACACGTATGGTGTCAGTTAGCAGCAATCTAAATACATTATTGAAAGATGAATAACAATACTTAGTGGCCTGAAAAAGTATTTAAATGATTTCATGGTGGAGGCCAACCTGCAGTTTGACGTATCCTACGCTGTCCCCAGTGGGCGCAGGGGGCGGGATGGGCGTCAGGCCGATGCCCGCGTACTCGTTGCTGGGGTCGTCCTCGCCGCCGCCTATGGTCAGCGTCACCGGCGACAGAGTGGGGGGCAGGGGGAAGGCGGGCTGAGGCGTTGGCGGCAGGGGCCGCTCCTGGATCCAGCTGCCTTTGCGGGAGCCCATGCCGCCGCCGCCGGCGGGCTTCCCGTCGGGCAGCGGGAGCGCGGGCAGCGGCCTGCGGGACAGCGAGTCTTGGGAAGGCAAGCGCGGTCGGCCCTGCGCCTGCAGGAGGAGGGCACTCTCCTCCAGGGAGCGCTGCACCAGCGTCAGCAGCCCCTCGGACGGCGGCGCGGCGCCAACGGCGGCCAGCGCCGGCAGGAGGTCCGAGAGGCGGGCCCACGCCTGCTGCAGGGGCGGCGGCGGGTCGTCGGCGTGGCACGCCTTCCAGGTGGACAGGATCTCCGCCAGCGAGGCGGCCAGCTCCCGCGACGGCAGGGCGGCCGAGCCGGAGGCGGCGCCCAGCACCGAGTGGACGAGGCCGGAGAGCGTGGCCCTCCACTGCACGTCGCCCGAGCCGTTGCTGGAGACGGAGAGGCGGCGGGTGGAGGTGGAGGACGACGACGACGAGGCGGAGTGCGGGAGGACCTCGGCGGAGATCGCGGGCATGTCGTAGATGCCGCGGTCGGGCTCGGACGAGTCCCGCTTGGGACCGCCGCCGCCGCCGCCGACTCGCTTCTCGGACCCGGGGACGCGAAAGAGATGCCCGCCGTCCTCGCCCGGGAGGCTGGCGGCGGGCTCGCCCGGGCCCAGAGGCACCCCCGGGAGCGTAGGAACGCTGTACACGTCTTCTTCGACCTCCTCCGGCTGGACGTCTGGGTTGAGAATGATGGTGGGGACGTCATAGACCTGCAGGGGAAGACAAGAGGGAATGTTTTCGGAATCATGCGCGTCGTTCTCTTTATGGTTGTGAGGATTTTTTTTAAAAGGGACATTTCTATGAGACAGAGACTTTAGACTTCCTTTAAACCCGGCTAGCGCGTGGACCGATCTGGTAAAAGGGCAAAAAGGGATAGCATCACAAAGTCACCACGAAGTCCAAACGTTAGTCTGCGAGCAGAGCCAAGTCTAAAAGCAGGGAGTCAACGTCCGGTAATTGCAGGCAACGGGGGGGGGGGGGGGGAAGAGAAAAAAAAATAATCCAACAGCTGGCAGACGTATTTAAGTAACGTTAAAAAGGGAGACCGCTGGGGGCAGGGTGCTGGTGGACGGGCTTTGGTGTGGCCTCCAACAGATGGGTGTGACAGGGAGAAAATAGCAGCAGCGCTTGGGACTGGTTAGACTGGCTCTCCCAGCAGAGAGACAGGTGTGGCCTCGCCATGGAGGGGGGCAGGGACACAGGCCGATGGCGGAATGCGGGGAGGAAGGGTATCAGGGTATGGGAGAGTCATCTGCTGCTGTAACGGACATGAATTCAAAACACCAGGTCCCTAAAGGTTCCTCAGTCAACTCTAATATTCACAAAGTCATTTGAATGTCGGAAAACGAAGGGAAAAAGCTTAATTATAGGCATTAACAGAAAAAAACCTCTGGAATACGTCATTGATTCAAATGCCTGCACAGACTGCAAAACCCAAATTATACATGTTAACAGACAGTCAATGATACAAGTCACGAAAGTCAGGAGGGGGGGGGGGGTTAAATAAATCTGAAAAGCAGTTCAGATTTAGAAAGGAGGCGTAGACCCGACGGGTCGATCCGTGTCTTTACCTCCGTCTCAGAATCAGCTTGAGGTGGGACACAGCGAGGAGTGTCGTAGATGCCGTCGTCATCCTCGCCATGGGACGACGGGACGGGGCGCTGCCACCTGCCACTGGGAGGAGTGTCGTACACCTGCCAACACAAAACAAACCGTGAGGGCAGGTTATGGTCGATTTGCGACGGAAAACGTGCGAAGTGGCTCCACCCACAACCTCATTTTTGGATCAATGTATAAAAAAAAAAAAGATCCTCAGTGCTCGCTAACCTGGTCATCCGCGTGATCCGAGTACTCCGGCGCGTCTCGCCTTTTGTTCAGCGCGTTGTTGCTTCTCTCCAGGACGCCATTCGTCCCGTCGCCCTTGCTCTCGGGACCCCCCGTCGGTTTGTCCTCCGCTTGCTGAGGGCTCGCAGAAGTGACCTGAGCGTTGGGTCTGGGGCAACAGCTGGAATCCGCCGACTGCGCAGCCTCTTTCTTGGTGACTCCCCTCACCGGGGGTGCGGGCGGAGGTGGTTTGCGGGCAAAATTTGGCGAGCCAGGGACCCTGACCTTCCCGGCTCGGCCCAGCAAAGGAGACCCCCGGTGAGCGGCCATGCCGGGTTTGCCCCGTGCCACAGCGGGGCTCGGCGGACCTCCCTTGAGCAGAGCTCTGGGAGATGCTTGGACCTGGGATAACGGCGATGGGTGCTGGTGGGCCAGAACTGTGGCTGAAGTCCTGTGGAGGCTTGCTCCCACCGGGGTGGGCGTCTGATACATCGCAGGCGTGTCCTGGCTCCCTTTCAGCTGGGGGGTGCCAGGGGTTCCACTGGGACCGCTGGGGCACACCCCTCCAGTGGGGGATTGGTAAACATCGTCGCCGGCGAGAGGCGTGCCTTTGGGCACCAGGTAACAGTCGTCCGATGCTGCGGCCGTTAGCGTTTTTCTAGGGACTAGATAGGTTGTGTCCTCCGGTTCATCGGCAGCCCTCGGGACCCCGGTGGGGGCGAGGTACACAGACTCCGGGGCGGCCAGAGCCCCGGTCGGTCTGGCATGCGGAGCCCCCGAAGGCAGGGGACTCCCCGGGGCGTGGTACAGCGTTCCCGTCGCTTCTGCGCCTCGACCTCTCAGGGAGGGTGAGCGCGGACGCCCCCCGACCCCCAAGTCCCAGTCGGGTCTCGGCCGGAGGCCCGAGCTGGAGTGGGAGCGCGGGCGCCCGCCCTCGGCTCTGCGGAGCTCCCCGGGCCTCGGCGCGGCGCCCCGTGGCTCGCCGACGCCCGGCGGCGACCGGTACACCCCGTCCACGTCCTCGGCCCGGCTCATCGGCGGGACGGGCGACAGGTACACAGGGTCCTCGGCGGAGCCGCGGCGCGGGTCGGAGCCCGGGGGCGGCGCCGTCTGGAGGAGTTTGAGGCGGTTGGCCGGGGCGATGCCCTGCCTGCCGTGCAGGGAGCAGAGCCACCAGCCCGGCCCGCCGCCCTGCTCCTGCTCCAGAACCATCAGTATGTCCCCCTTACGGAAGGCCAGCTCCTCGGGGCTCTCGGCTGCGTTGTCGAACAGCGCCTTCGCCAATACCGTCTGAGAGGGAGGACGGGGACAAAAGAGGAGGTCGTAAAAACAGGGCCTGCCATTCAATACAGCCAAAACCTCGCAAACGGCCAATAGAAGTGGGTTTTAATCAACAGCGTGAATTCAAACAAGCAAGCGTCTCACAGCTGTTCGCCGCAGACAAACAAGGACATTGACGTGGCACTGCCAAGTCAGGAGTATCAAAAGGACGATTGTTAGGGGCTATTGAACGGGGGAGGCAATGGGAGAGAACCGGGAAGATCTCGTTAAGAACTTTCCGCGGCAGAGGCAGGAAGCGGTGGAGCGAACGAACAAAAAAAGATCTTAATAATAATAATAATACGGTAGAAGCTGGGCATCATGACAGACTCAAAATTCACAGCTGTGTAAATAATTACGAGGCTGAGCGAAAGAGGGGCACAGTCGGGGAGGATCAATGTTGGAATGGACACAGGGGCTTAATGGTAATGAGCGAGATGGGGGAGGGGGGGGGAGGGGATAAAGAGGCACATCTGTCCCTCGCTGTTTAGGATTTAATTGCCCATCCTAAAAGCCACAGAGTCAGGCCCCCTTTCATTTTCTAAACCAACCCCCTGGGGACAACTGGGCTCCATCGAGCCATGTGGGACCCCCCCCCCCCCCCTTACAATAGTAATGGAGGCAATGAGGTATGCTGATTCACTATTATAGATAAGGTGAGATAATAAAGCACAATAATGAAGAAAAACGGCCAGCAAATTATAAACTATATAGTGTTAAAAAAAAAAACAGTTTCACACTATTAGGAGACCATCAAAAGCTTCATAGTAGATTCATACTCACGGAGACCGACATCGTTGCTTTAGTGAACAGTAACGTCTCAGAGAAGATCACTCCAGGGTCCCCGGTCGGTCGGGGTCGTCCATCTAGGTCGGCGCCGGTTCTCACGGACGAGCTGGTCGCCAGAGGGTCTCGGTGCAGAAGCACGGCAGGGTCGGGGGAGGAGGACACATCTCACGGTGCGGGCTTCACGCGGACCCCCATTCCTTCGCGACACGTCCATGCAAAACACAAGTTCAGTTAAGTGAGCACGTGTGAAACGAAAAAAAAAAGGTAAGGCGGAAAGCGGTAACACCTGTCCTCCCCCCCCCCCGCTTCTCCACGCCCAGTGGCGTAAACCTTACGTTAACTGCGAGCTAACGTTAGCTTAGCAACAACATTAAAAATAGCGTGCACGATCAAAAATATTTTTTTTTCTATTATACACATCTATCAAGGTGTAAACGCTTCGGTATGTGCGAATGTTAGCTTCAATGAGGCCAGCTGTGATCTGTCGCGGCCTAGCTGCTAGCTGTGTAGCTAGCTGTACGCTAGGTAGCTAGCTATACGTTAAAAAAGGTGGTTATCTCCATCGCCTTTCGCTGCTAACGCGAAAGTTCAGCCCCAAAGCAACAATGGCACCGCCGGGTGAAACGCCTCGCGCTCCGCTCTGCAGTAAACGGGAGTGACCAAAGCCGCCACCGTAACAAAAAATAATCCGGGTTACCTTTATATTTCTTTCAAATATTATCTCCGGTAAACTTCGCATCGGCGTACAGTCCAGTGTACGTTCTAATCACTTCTTCTCAGGCGTGAAAATCTGAGGCCATCGGCGTTCAATCATCTTCGGCGATGACAACAACGTTATCTCCGCCCCCACGGCGCCGCGCGCAGTTATCAGATCTATAAGCGTGGCGCTCGCTTGGGCTTCAAGCGTTTAGACCGATCCCAGCGCATGTGAGATCGCGCCACTCTCCGCCGCTGGGAACACACCGCGTTTATGATTGGTTCGTTGTTACGAGATGCGTTTAGTGGCGTCCGGATTTCTGTGTTAATCGGAAAAAAATATGATTTGAACTGAGGGAAAAAGGCAAAACGTGTGTTCCACGTAATGTCAGTTGCGCAAAATCCATAATTTCCTGAACGAATGACATCATCGTTTCGACGGACTTGGTTTCAGGGTAGCAGTCGTTTTCGTTTTGCTGCTGGCTGGAGGCTTTTATTTTGACAGCGTGAATTTCACCCGGAAAATACAATGACACATGAGTCGATTGTAGTCAAAGGTCCAGAAGTAGACTTTGACTTTTTAGAAAATCCTCCTCTGTCCGATCTCACTTTCAATACTGCATAAACCGCAAGGTGAGATAATGCGAAACAATCACATTTGTGTGATTGTTTCAACGCTAGTTGGTTATGCAACAAAGCCCCCGTCGTTAAACTTACTAATTTTGTTTCGTTGGCCTTTAATACCAATCAGGTGTTCTAGCGTTGCTGCAGCATCTTGATGTATTTACAGGTGTATTCGTTGTTGAAGTTGAATTGTCTACTTCCATCTCAAAGCACTTACCGTCAGCTTCTGACCCACTACCGTCAGGTGACCTCTGCCCTAGAAACACTGATGCAGTATGAATAATATCCGTGAATGTTCTGTGTTCACAGGGGATGTTGAGCAGTGTTTTCAGGTGCCTTGGAACCAATCCTGTTGTTGGCCGAAGAAGTATGTCTCAAAGTAGCCTGGCAGGAAAGGTGGCCATAATCACCGCCTCCACAGATGGGTATGAATCACTTTATGAATTCCTCCTTTGTCTGTGCTCTCCAAAAATACACAGAAAACCATTAAGAAAATAGCGTTTGAAATACTTGTATTATGTCCCCATCATCCCCTTATATAAACTCTACTTAGCTGTGATCATATGAAGAAAGGCTGGGCAAAGACTTTTCTGTGCGAGACGGCCAAAAATGGTCCTAAATTGTAGAACGGAATGGTGTTGATGGTGCTGTTATTGACCCGCTTCCTAAAAACAGAACTGTAACTGCAACACTCCAGGTCAGGAAAAGGCCTGGGCCAAGTGACGCATCAGCTACTACAAATGATGTACCCATCCGTTGCTTAAAAACGATTACACATAGACCGCGAAAAAAGTAACTAGACGTTTAGTTTTAACATTTGAATAACAGTGGTGGGGTTTTTCCTGTGCTTTGGACACAAAATGATGCTTAAATGGTGCGATGGAACACGTCATGTGCTGCTGGAAGCATCACTACGGGGAAATAGGATTTATGCATTCATCACGTATGCGTTTCTTACTCAAAGGATCGATCTTTAGAATGCTCTAAAACGAGTGTCCCGTCCTCCCCAGGATCGGTCTGGCTGCGGCCCAGGCTCTGGGGAAGCGAGGAGCCCACGTGGTGGTGAGCAGCCGGCGGCAGGCCAACGTGGACAAGGCCGTGGCGCTGCTGCAGAGCCGCAGCATCCAAGTGACGGGCACCACCTGCAACGTCGGCAAGGCGGAGGACCGAGAGAAACTGCTCCAAACGGTGGGTCTGCGTGGCCGATCACCACGAGGAGGGGTGGGGGGGGATTCATGTGACTTACGGCGTTAACAGTGTCACTGGGTGTTTTCCGGGGTGGGGGCGGGGCCCAGACCCTGGATCGGTGCGGCGGCGTTGACATCCTGGTATCCAACGCAGCGGTCAACCCTTTCTTCGGAAACATCATGGACTCCACACAGGACGTCTGGGACAAGGTACGTCCCGCGTGGACCGAGCCGGTTATGACGAATTGGTTGAATAAAACCCAATTTGTCTTCCTCCGTTTGTGGGACCCATCCTGTGTAGATCCTGTCTGTAAATGTGACCTCAGCCTTCCTCATGACTAAGCTGGTGGTGCCTCACATGGCGAAGAGGGGGTGAGTGAGTGACTAAAACGCAATCCAGACTACACGCAGCTCCATCACAGATGCTCTGCGTTTCTCTCCATTCAGAGGCGGGAATGTGGTGTTTGTGTCGTCTGTGGCCGGATACCAACCCATGCAGGTGAGTAAGCGCGTTCAGATCGATTGGGGGAGGGGCGGGGGGTGCTGTGCACGCGTTAAGGGAGGACGCCTGCGTCTCCCGTCTCCTGCAGGCTTTAGGTCCCTACAGCGTGAGCAAGACCGCTCTGCTGGGGCTGACCCGCGCTCTGGCCCCCGAGCTGGCCCGGGAGAACATCCGAGTGAACTGCGTGGCGCCGGGGGTCATCAAGACCCGCTTCAGCTCCGCGGTGAGGAGCACAAAGAAACACACAGATCCTGCATTTACAAAGGGGGAGGGGGTGTTTTTATTTGTTAAAAGTTAAAACATCTGTGTAACACATTGTGTCGTTGCAGTTATGGGGAAATGAAGACGTCGTGGAGGAGTTTAAAAAGCAGCTCAGCATCAAAAGGTACAACTCATGGCCACAAGCGTCGCACGGAACCAAAAAGCACCCCGATATCACATCTCATCACACTTTGCCCCCGAAATGTCAGAATCGGAGAGCCAGAGGAGGTGGGGGGCGTCATCGCCTTCCTGTGCTCCGAGGAGGCTTCCTACATCACCGGAGAGACCGTCACCGTGACCGGAGGGATCGGCTGCCGACTCTGATTCGACTCGACCGGTCGGCTCCGCGCCGCCCGAAACACGCGAATCCACCTCCATCAGGAAGCAGCACGTTCATTTAAAAAAGTCCACGTGACCGGGTGACATTCGCTTTCTAAATAAACGTAAAAGGTTTTTGAACCTTTCAGCCACACCCTCATCGTTATGTCTGAATACTCCCATCACCAAGAGAAAGTAAAGATGAAAGCTCTCGGGGGGTGGGGGGTGGGGGGGGGGTGGTGGAGTCCGGCTTCCTCATCGGCTTTTGCCTCCGTCCGACCTCAGGTCCCGCCGCGTCATGCCGGGCTTCCAGAACTCCCTCAGAGTGGGAACGTACGTGCCGTGTCTGGTCTTGTGGTAGCGCTTCGTGAACAGCTGAGGGCGGGAGAGTCAGGAGGACATCAAACTCAAATGAACGTGACCCCCCCCCCCCACCCTCCCCACCTCGTGAACATACGTACCCGGACTTTGAAGTTCTTAGTCGCCTCGTCCTCGGAGTCGGCTACGTAGTCGTCGGAGCCGACCAGGAGGCCCGACGTCACTGAGCACACAAAAGACACCACGGTTATAAGTGGTTGGGTTGTTTTTTTTGTTTTAAAACAAAAAAAAAAAGGTTTTTACGAATCTCTAAGTTTGGGGGAAGACGTGATTTGTTCGATCACCTGTGTGACGCCGCCGCGGAGAGGGAGCGCTGCTCATGCTTGGCGACACAGGGAGGTTTCTGCCAAGGAGAAACGGACAATTAAACCACAAAGTCAAAGTAATTTCTTCAGTAATTCAGTTTTAATGGCTGGTGAATAGCACGGGACAGGAAATCCTGTTTTTCTATAAAGTCTTGAAATGCAGTAGAATCATTAATTAGATTCTCTTTAGAAATATATTTAAAATCACTGAGAATATCTGACACAGAAAAACCAAATGAAACCGGAAACGTTGCACCAAATCAGTTGTTTTATTGTATTTAAACAACTACACGTTAACTTTTTTGCTTTTTTTAATACAGTAAAATGTCCCAAGTAACCAAAGTACCAAACCAAAGACCCTCGAGGCAGAGAACAAAACCCGAAACGCGTCACATGATTTAACGGGTTTTTTTCGAAGGCGCTTGCTTTGCTTCTTGCGCCCCCCCCCACCACATCGCTTACTCTTTATCGTCCAGCTCCGGCGGCCCGCTGTCGCTCTGCGCCGCGCCTTTGACCGGCGACTGCCGCCGCCGCCTCGTCGGAGCGGGCCTTTTCGAGGCGCATCCCGCCGTGGCGGCGGCAGCGGCGTTGGCGCGGGTCATTTTATCGACCTTGACGCTGGGTTGGCTCGTCAGGCAGGAGACAAAGACGGAGCAGAGGGTCGGGTCGTCGGGGAGGTGCAGCGTCCGGACGCCCAGACGTCTCATGCAGCCCTCCAGGTGCCGCCGCTCGCTCTCGCCCCGATCCGCTGCGTTTCTCAAACCCGTGCTTACACTCTCTATGCATAACTCTTCTTCTTCCTCCTCCTCCTCCTCCTCCTCCTCAGATTGACTTTCTCCTTCGTCAGGCTGCTTGCGCTTCGCTCCACTGCTTCTTTTTGGGGCCGTTTTGAGGTGTTGCTCCCCCCCCTCCACTCGTCTCTCTTTGACCCCGGTGTATTTCAAGTTCTTATTGGGGTTCAGGTGCTCGTTTGTCGCAGCCGTTTTCCTCATCATAACTGGCACGTCTTCGTTGGACATGAGTCCGATGACGGGTGTGATGAACGGCGTCTTGTCTCCTCTCTGTGCGCCATCGGACGGGTCCGCTCGAGACCTTTTGGCTCCCGTTGATGGATTTGAAGGTATTCTTCCAGAGGGGGGGAGAGAAAGCGAAGCTAGGATGGAGTCTCCCATGTTTGGAGGGAGCGATGCTGTAAAAAAAAAAAAAAAAAAAACGTGGACAATGAGAACTATTAGTGCTGCACAGTGATTCCAGCTGAGGGGCTCAGGAGGGCCGTAAATCTACCTGCAGCCTCCAGGTGGCCCAGACAGGTTTGATGCTGAAGCAGGACCCTCAGGAGCTGCGGTTGGGTGGCCGCCCGCGCACACTCCTCCAGGACAGGGGGGGCTTCACTGAGCCACGACACCGTCTGCCCACAAAAGATTAATGTATGAACAGCTTTTCGTCTTCAGGCGACTACCAGCTACAGCCAAAGCAAAAATACACGTCTTTCATCCACTGCAGCTACATATTATTGATTTGAAATGTTCTTGCAGGCTGGGGGGGGGGGGGGGGGGGTTTGAGCACCAACTACCTGAGCGAGGCTGGGAACCGGAAGTAACTGATCGAGTCGAATCAAAAACTCCCACAGGAGCTTCTCCAGCTCCTGGTCAAACCTTTGACCGTAATCCAGAGGGAAGTCCTCCTGTCGGAAGAGAGGAGAACAAGGGTTGGCCTTTTACATTCCTACATTCCTACGTGCCTCAACAGAGAAATGATCACAACACACACTGACATCGGCTCTTTTGCTGAATGATTGCAAACAAACACTAGAGGAGGGACTCGCCTTGAAGAAGCGCTGTCTCTCCGTCGGGTCGTTGAGCAGAACGTCAACGAGTGAGAGAAAACTTTCCACTGTTTTTGGGATCTTCATGTTCCTCTTCTAGGAGCAAAACAAGCAAAAGTTAAGTCTATTCCATACAAAAAACGAAACATCCAAAGTTGAACTTTGTTGCAAGTTCGGATCAAATATTGTCCATTTAAAGTTAAGGTTTCCGAAAGTGTCCGACCGCTTTGATTCAACAATACGTTTACTTCTCTAATCGCCTCCGAGTTTCACCGACCGCGGTGGCATTCTTTGGAGGTGCCGATGAACATTACATTCGATTTACCATTGCAGAAGCAGAGGAGGTTGACATGGCAGCAGGAGCGCGCATCCTCTTCAGGTGTGGCCCGATGGCCTTCTCCTCCGGCCGACTACTGCACAGCTCCAAGATCAGCTGAAAAGAAGGGAGCGGTTGACGAACTAGGCATAGGATGCAGATTTAATATTTTTTTAAAAGCCCACCATGTGCATCTCGAAAAGGACAATAACACAATGGGACAGAGTGAGAAGAGTCACGTGGGAGGCTCACCCGTCCCCTCAGCCCCAGCGCCAGTTTGGCCTGGTGTCTCAGGGTGAGCAGACCCGGGACGGTCTCGCAGGCCGAGGTCACGACTTCCTCCACCACCCCGTACTGCATCACGTCCCTCTTCTTCATCACTTTCCAGAGGGCCGCCGACACCAGGCGCACGGGCGGGGCCAGGAGCGTGAGTGCGGCGAAGGGAAGGCTCCCGTCTGTGCACGAGACGAAGCATGGTGCAAAAAAACAAACAAAAACACAACACATCAGACACCCATGGCAGGGGTTTCAAAAAATAATAATTCTGTTTTACTGTCATTTCAATGGGAGAAGGAGAACATTTCCTCTCCTTCTGGTGCATCACTCCACGGACACCACAACCCTAAATAAACATAACCGACATCACCTCTTTCGGTGTAAACCAAGTGTTTCACACCCTGCACTCAGAGGAGGGTCCATGCTTACCGTTTTCTTCGGGCTTTCTATCAGCCATATTCACTGGGGCAGAAAAGTCGGTGGAGTTTTACAGGCTGACCTCAATTTAAACGGTAGAGTAGCAACACATGACGCCACAGGTGAACTCCGAGCGGGCAAAGTTGGCAGCGAAAAGCAGCTGACAATCTGTTTACTCTGTGTTGTGTATCGTTTGTTATTGTTTAGTCCACCAGAAACAAAGCACCGCCAAAAGTTCTGCTTCTCAACCTCCCGCCTTCCTTAGACTTTATCGATTTCCTCGGATTACCATTTGTCTGCCCCGAGTGGGCGGTGCTTCACGCTCGTAGAACCAAAACAAACCTCGGAGAGGGAAACCCCGCTCGCGCGTGCAACGGTGGAACTTAAACGAAGCGCACCCATTACATTTTACCGGACATGACGCAGCAGCGCATCCGGCAGCCGATGATTCACCTTAGTTTTGCCTTTTAACGTTACATTTAATGGATTTTACCCGTTAATATGTTTTAATAGTAAAACATATTAGAAACTACATTTGTAGATGGAAGGATGTGAACAATACCATAGTATGGAAGAATTAAAAGATAATTGTCTTAGTACAGGCCAAAAGAAGAAAAAAAACATTAAAGAAGCAAACTATTATTCAAACTGATTGTTATAGATATTAAGAATAAATCAGAGGTATCGGTGTGAACGTTATACACATACATTAAACTCCATGCGATAGTATGTTACACAAAGAGGACTGAAATAACGAATATAAGGAATTCCTATTAAAACTGTTTATCTTTGTAAAATGTTCCTATGCAATCAGACCTTTGGGATTTTTTTCAACTCTCAAATATCAATATTTGTATCAACTACCTAGCACGCGTCGGGCTGTAGAGGTATTAACTCTTGTCAGGTGATGATAGGATGTCCCAAACACACACACAGACACACACACGGGCTCGATGAACTTTGCCCTGTGCTTTTCTCTATCAGAGTCATCGACAGATTCGGGGCAAAGTCCGGCTGCTGGGCCAAACACAAATAGTACAGACATTATCGCTAGTTGTTACACCAACTCGACTTATCACAAAACAAGGCTGCGAGACGACGAGAAACCAAGACACTGACGAGGATGGACACGACGTCTTCATTTATCAAGTAAGTGGACCATTAGTGGTTATTCTATTTATCGGCTTAATGAGCCTTCTGCTTGGCCAACAATCCATGTATTTTGGACGTCCCAAACATAACGAAGTTATATTTTATAGTTTTATATTATATGTAGTGCATTTAAGTGTTGTCTCGTTGTTTTTGGGCTACTTTTCTGTCTGTCATTTCCTCAGATCCGTCACCAAGCGAGTGTGGTCTCCACCGCAGCGTCCCTTCAGAGTCTGTCGTCATGACAGGGAGACCAGGAAGGGCATCACAGCCGGGACCCTGGAGGAGCTGAAAGAGAGGGTGAGAAAAAAAAACACAAACAAACAGAATCAGAGTAAGGCTGTATGATGGGGGGGAAAAAAAAAACAAAGTTTGAAACATGGTCTCAAATCCTTGATGGCGTCAAATATGCGATCAGGGCCAAAAGATAAGCTAAGGGAGTATTGGTTTAATGTGTAACCTGCTGAATTAAATGGTTTGACACAGCTTCAGATTTCTATGAGAATAAATACTGTAAACATTTTCTATTTAACTGGGTTCCCCACCAAAATAGCGTTGTCATACACAACAGAAAAGTGACCGTGTATGAGGTTGAAGCGTTGCGTGAATCCGCGCTGTAGGTGTGCCAGGCTCTGCTGCTGTCCCTGTCTGCGGCGTCTCTGTCCCTGGCCTGCGAGGAGGACGGCACGGAGGTGGACTCCGACGAGTTCCTCATGACCCTGCCCGACAACACCACGCTCATGGCCCTGGAGCCTGGACAGACGTGGAGACCACAGCCGGTGCGTCCCAGCAAACGTTACGCCGCCCCATGTTGTCACACATTTCTTTCTCCGTTTCGAACTCGGCATCAGGAACACCGTCTCTGATCCACCAGGGTGCGGTCGTGTCCAAATCTCATGAGCTCAGCAAGCCTCGCACCGGGAGAGACATCGCTCGCGTCACCTTTGACCTTTACAGGATGAGCCCGAAGGATGTTTTCGGCTCCCTGAACGTGAAGGCCACCTTCCAAGGCCTCTACTCTGTGAGCGCCAACTTTGAATGTCTGGGGCCCAAGAAAATCCTCAGGTAAGTCAGAGAGAAGATGGCGTGGGTCGTTAATAAAACATATTATGATATTTAAATATGAGAAAAGATTGTTGATGCTGAAACTATTTGTATACTATTGGGTAGTTAGGTCAAATGGTTCCCCATCTTTGGGGCCCTTAGAGATTAATTTACTAAACAAATGAGATGATTTTGCCTCATACGAGGGTTCTAAATGACGGAGTAGTAGTTTGACATGAAGTGTGACTTTTTTTTTTTTTTTTTTTCAGAGAAGCCCTGCGCGTGACCTCCGCCCTCCTGCACGCCGCCGGCCACCTGCTTCTCACTTCGGCCTCCATGATCCGCCGCATCATTGAAGGCGCTGAGCTTTGGCAGCCGCAGAGGACCGAGTACACAGCCAGCTGGAACTAACACAGCCGAGAGAGAGAGAGAGAGAGAGCGAGAGAGAGAGAGAGCTATTCAATTGAAACATCGGGTCCGATTGTTTAGTCTGGATTAGATTTTACATCGTATTCCCTTCAGAGCATCTCATTGGGAAACTATTGTTTAGTGTGGATGACCTTTAAAGAGGCATGACCCTCTGCCAAAGGAATATCTGTGGTCATATAGACTTATCTCTGTGGAAGATTTATGATGCACTTCAGGTTATAAACAGAATGTAACCGACAAAATGAATGTCAGTAACAGCAGAGGAATTGTTGCTTAATGACATGAAAATGTGCGTCATATGTTTTGATGTTTGTGCAATACATAATACTCGAATATACTTGAATTGTGCTTTATTTTTGTTAATTTGGTGAAGATAACGTGCACCATCTGCTCTGAAATCTAATAACAAAAAGCAGTTTGTCATTTTGATCCAAAACGTCGCTGTCTTTTTTGAAAAAGGAAATTAGTTTAATTGTTTGAGTTTCTTGATGTTTCCATGTAACTTAATACAAGTAGAGTTGTGCTTGAACAATGACCGTGTTTTGCTTGAATGAAAATGAAAACATCCCCACTCAAAGGGACTCGTCCGTGTGAAATTGCATCCACGTTGCAAATTGGTAGCGTCTCTAAAGATGCTACATGTTAAGAAAAAAACAAAAAAAAAAACAGCAGAAGAACATAAAAGGCAACTTCTTGAGACTGTGTCTCAATTTTTGCACGGCCCCATCAAACGTCCGCCTGTAAGTTTAAAACGTCCAGCCTTAGACGAAACGCGCTCCCTTTCAGAGGGGCATTAGGCCCGCGGGCTGCTGCGCCGTTTTCTCCTTCGGAGACACCGGCCTGCTCTGCTCCTCGCCGCAGCTCCCTCGGGGCTGAACCTTCTCCAGCGACCTCAGGTGCTGCTGGTCCCTGATGGTGGCCAGCGCCCGGGCGTACTGCTCGCCGCTCAGCCAGCGCGGGTGGAATTTCTTGACGTAGTAGCGCATGTCGCCGAACCACTGGACCAGCGCGTAGCGCGGCACCTCGATGGCCTCCGACAGGCGGTTGTAGTCCTCCACGTTGGGATACTGGCACTGCGCGAACGCCGCCTGCATCATCTCCAACTGGGCCTGCGACCTGGCCCTTAAGCGGACGCGGCCGGGGAGCGCGACTCCCTCCCCGTCGAGGTCGAGGTCGGTCTGCGCCTCCGTTTTCAGCGGCCCTCGGTGGACGCAGGGGACGGGGGGCGCAGGGGAGGCCCGGGTTTGACAGCTGGCATCCAGCAGGTCGTTGGGCGCCTCCAGGCTGCGGCGGGGAGGCCACGGCTGGACGGGCGCTAGTCTTTGGCCTGATTTGGCCTTCCTCTTTTTGCCCAAATGTGTCGTCTCCACATTAGCTCCTTCACTTCTTGTTTCTTCCCCCTCCGCTCTCCCCCCAACACCGTCTCCCCCGTGCTTCACTCTCTTCTTTCCCATTTCGTCGGGTACAGTCATTCTTTTGAGCTTCTTCTTCTTCTTCTTCGGTTGCTCCGGCTGCATTTCCTTATCTAATCCCCCGTTTTCTCCCATCACTCCACCCGGACCCGACGCCAACTTCTTCCGCACAGCGGGGATGTCTTCAGGGTCCCAGCTGATGCCGTAGCGGAGCCTCTGTGCCATGAACCACACCTTCACCTGGTCCGGGTGCAGAGAGCAGTGCTGCGCCAGTGCGGCGGCCCGTTCCCGTGTCAGGTAGGGAAAGTGGTCGAAGGCCTCGCTCAGCTTGTCCGCACCGTCCAGCTGCAGGTTTATCTGGTCCGAGGACACCCATATGATCCTCTGGCTGTCAGAGACCAGGGGGAGACACACCACGCTGCTCTGGTTCACAGTGAAGGGCCTTGCGGTGGCGTTCACTTCTGACGAGGTCTTTCCAGGAGAGTTGTGCGTGTCCTGTCCGAGCTGGAGGAGTCCTCCATCCGCTTTTTGACTCATCTTTCATACGGGTTGGGGTGAGCCCTGCAAATAGCAGACAAGCGGAGCGTAAGAATTGACAAAAAGCTGAAAGGTTGTCACCTGGAAGCACATTTTTGAAACATAACAGCATATACTGTGAGAAGATACACATTTACTACCTGTCACACATTTCTCTATGATGGACGGATATCCTTTAAATATTTCTGGTGGCATTTTTTAAATGCCATGCAAATCAGCAAAGATGACTATGTTTAAATAAAAACATTTGCATACGCTACAATAAAAGCTCCATATTTTCCACATGTACACAAAAACACCCGTTTAATCGAGTGTTATTGTGTTTGTTATTCATTGTTAGTCCATACTCAGATCAGCCATTAAAGTTAAAAGTTGTCTACTCAAAATGTTACTTAAAATGATACATATCATAAGAAAAATATAGTATTCAATCAATCATTTCAAAAAGTCTTAGTATTTACGTTTATGCAAGTGGAACGTATATGTACAAGTTTAATATTTAATGTACCACATTTGTTTAGCCATCAGGTGTTTTGCTATCAGTGAACAATGAAGCTCACTTCAGAACTGAAATCCAGAAAGATAAAAGTATAGCGGGGATATAAAAAAATAGGATATTAACTCCTTTAATTAATGCAGTGAAAGGAAAAGGTGATATATAACATCAAATAACACTAAAGGAATAACTAACCCGTAATTGGGGTAAAACATTGATAACAAGTAAGATTACAATACCACGCGCATATTTACCTGTCATCGATTCCAATGATTGATCGAGTTGATTATCTGTTTGTTAGCATTAGCCGCATCGCTAGCTAGTTTGGTTAGCTAGCCTCCGTTAGCTTGTTGACAACATCATGCTAACGCTAGCTGTGATGATACGGAACATTTAGCTACTTTCGATTTAGGTTTAATGTTCATGGTGGCCTCAAGAAGACATTGATAATATCATTAAAGTCACATAACGAATGGCTTTAGTTCCCAACGTACCTTTCGGAGCAGAAATAATTCCCGTTTGACTGTTTTTCTGCTGATCTGGTTTAGTTCATTGAAGCACTGGATCCAGATGACTTAACGCCGCTTACAGTTAAACCTGCTCTAACGCTCTCAATTTGATTAAATACGGTGTACATACAAGTTGAATAACGCGTGACGTAACTACGGATCGAATTTAATCAATGCGCCGTTGGTATCAATTAGGAGCACCTGGCTCCATCGATCCTACATCCGCGGGTACCTCAACAAGGTTATGTTCATTTCTTTTATTGACTGTATTTGACAGAGCGATGCTTTCCACTCTTCCTGTTCATTTCAAAGGCTGTTAAATGTATTATAAAATATATATATATAAACAATGATATGGTTAAACCATGTATATGTGTCTCTACCTGCAGTGTTTTATTGAATGAAAGATTGTGTCTTTTTAACAATCCGTTAATGCACTTTGTCTGCTACAAATATTTAGTGGCGCTCATTAAATTGTTGTGTTGCGTTTTGAAAAGTTACACAATGAATCCCCACACCCATGGCTGATGGGTGTCAAATCAACCAAAATGCAATCTTTACAGTTCAAAAGAACTCATCTACAAATTGTTCTCATTTATGAAACTAACTAATTTAGAATGGGCCCCAGGAATGATCTCAACCTGGACGTGTTCACCACACTGGACACTATAGCTGTTCCTTCAACATCTGGGCCTATCACATTGCCTTCACCGGGCATCACCCCCCCCCCCCCCCAAGGATGCAAGCCTCCAAGTGGTTACCTCACAGTGAAGCACACAGAAACAGACAAAACAAGGGTTAGGGAAGGGGAAACAACCCTCAGTCAGCATTCTTCTCCTTTCTCTGGTCTCCATGTCTACAGTGAAGAGTCACTGATTCTTCTTCACACAAGGAGGACGCAGGAGTTAAAGGATCACATCTTGTGTCTGTGGAACACTTAGTTCTTTGCTTTACTGAATCAGTTTCATTACATCAAGAATGATACAAGATATCAGTGATTTATGTTTTAACATAATACATAATTATGATTTAACATAAAGTCGTGTACAGAAGATGTCAAAGTCAGTCTCCCTGTAATAAATAACAAAAGGATCAGTAAGTAATGAGTACATTTCACCTGAAGGAGGCGCCACTCTCTCTCTCTCTCTCTCTCTCTCTCTATATATACAGTATATATCTATATATAGATATATATACATAGTTCCAGTCAAAGAGGCCATTTGAAGAGGCACCATCTGTTATTTAGAACTTTACGTTGGAGAATGATGTGAGTCCGTTGATGTTGACGTTAAATGTTGAGTGTTTAATCTGCATCCAACCTCTGTTGTCATCCATTATGGAAATGCTTTACAACATTAAGGTACAGCAGTTAATACACAGCCACAAAACACTCCCACAAGTAAAAGTCCTGCATTGAAAAGGTGCCTCACAGATGCAGTAGAACATGTCGTGCTGATGCTGGTGGTCCCTGTGGACTAAAGTGGAAACAAAGATTGGAAAAGTGGAAAACAAAGATTATTCATGTCTGACTTAGTTGGCAGTTACAATGTTAAAGCTATTAAGCATCCCAAATATTCAATCTTGTTGAAGGAATTAAAATGTGCATTGGGGTCATTACAGGAAACTCTCCTCAATGACTTTTTTTCTGCATGTTAAATTAGACAGTGGGGTCATTCAGAATAAATGTGGAAGGTAACAAAGTCACTGATATAGACGCTGCTAAAAGCATAGTGAAGGAAAAATAAGTTTGATTCATTCAAAGGTTAATGAAAATTTAAAAATACACAAGATTAAGGATTCAGTTCGAGGGGCACTCCCTCTCCCCGCTCGATGAGACGCCGCTCTCACGTTCCTCCAGCTCCGAGGCGCTGGACGTGGTGAGCGTCGGGGCAGCGGAGGTTGACGTCGAGTAGAACCCGCGTACGGCATTGTACTCGTCTCTAGCTGAGGCTAAGCGACATGGCTACGTGAGTACGCCGGCCGCGGAGGCCATGTTTCCCCCGCGGCCGTGTCGCTGAGGACACCGGTGCTGCCCACCAAGCCTTCGAGGACTACCTCGGCTCTGGTGGGCAAGGCTTACTCGGCGGCGGGGCAGGCGGCCTCCTGCCTGCATACGATGCCGCTTATCCAGGCGTATCGGGCAGAGCTGCTGGCCGACGTGGCCGAGGGTGACGGAGCTAACTCCGGAGGCAGTTTGTGAGCTGAGGCACACGGCTGACCTCGCGTTGAGGGCCACGAAGGGGACGTCAGCCGCTCCATGGGAGCCCTGGTGGCTACGGAGCGGCACCTTTGGCTGAGCCACTCTAGCCTCGAGGAGAAGGACAAAGCCTTCCTCCTTGATGCCCCTCTTTCCCCCGGCAACCCTTTTCGGAGGTGCCATTGGGGCCGTTGCGGATAAACTCCACGCGGAGAGGTGGCAGGCAGAGGCGCTCGATTCCTTCCTTCCCCGACGGCCGGGGCCGCTCGAGGGGCCGGAGACCCTGAGAAGCTTTTGGGGTGAGTGGCGAGCCCTAACCTAGTGGGACTGGTTTCCCTCGGTCAAAGTGGGACTGGTTTCCCTTAGTACGTAGTGGGACTGGTTTCCCTCGGGCCGTAGTGGGACTGGTTTCCCTTAGTACCTAGTGGGACTGGTTTCCCTCGGGCCGTAGTGGGACTGGTTTCCCTTAGTACCTAGTGGGACTGGTTTCCCTCGGGCCGTAGTGGGACTGGTTTCCCTTAGTACCTAGTGGGACTGGTTTCCCTCGGGCCGTAGTCGGGCTGGTTTCCCTCGGGCCGTAGTGGGGCTGGTTTCCCTTGGTATGTAGTCGCGGCAGGTCCAGCCATCCTGGAAAACCTGAAGGTGTTTCTGCACGTAAGGAACAACGCACCAGTGCAGCATAGAGATGAAATTCGTTGTCAGGATTAAGACTGTCGTCTGAAACCAAATCACCGGATGTCCGTGTGTAACTAAACGTTTAACTTGAACCTGCTGCCTAAAGACATCTGTCATATCCCTTTTACATGTCATTTATGTTTTAAGTTAAAATATTTCACCAATTGCACCACAGAGACCATTGTGAGAGGCCCTTCTGGTAATTACGCATGTTAGGGAGGCCTGTCCCACCACTTAATTAAGAAATGAGTATATTTCAAACCATATTACGTGTGCATATTTTTATCTCCTCAGAATGTCTCTGGGTGGACTTGAACCACCAACCTTTCAGCCAACAGCTGAACGCACTGACCAATTGCGCCACAGAGACCGATGTGAGAGGACCTACATCGTGGGACTGGTTTCCCTTTGTCATAGAATGACTGGTTTCATAGTCATAGTGGGATGGTTTCCCTTAGTCATAGTGGGACTGGTTTCCCTCGGCCGAAGTGGGGCTGGTTTCCCTCGGCCGTAGTGGGATGGTTTCCCTTAGTCATAGTGGGACTGGTTTCCCTCGGCCGAAGTGGGGCTGGTTTCCCTTGGCCGTAGTGGGACTGGTTTCCCTCAGTCATAGAATGACTGGTTCCCCTCAGTCATAGTGGGATGGTTTCCCTTAGTCATAGTGGGACTGGTTTCCCTCGGCCGTAGTGGGACTGGTTCCCCTCAGTCATAGTGGGATGGTTTCCCTTAGTCATAGTGGGACTGGTTTCCCTCGGCCGAAGTGGGGCTGGTTTCCCTCGGCCGTAGTGGGACTGGTTTCCCTCAGTCATAGAATGACTGGTTCCCCTCAGTCATAGTGGGATGGTTTCCCTTAGTCCTAGTGGGACTGGTTTCCCTCGGCCGTAGTGGGGCTGGTTTGCCTCGGCCGTAGTGGGACTGGTTTCCCTCAGTCATAGAATGACTGGTTTGCCTCGGCCGTAGTGGGACTGGTTTCCCTCAGTCATAGTGGGACTGGTTTCCCTCAGCCGTAGTGGGACTGGTTTCCCTCAGTCAAAGAATGACTGGTTTCCCTTAGTCATACACTGAAAAAAAAGGATTTTTTGGTGTAGTAATATTTATTAGGTTAACTGTCATAATTTTTACTTTCTAATTGTAAGTATCAGTGAGAACTGGAATTATTCAAGTAAAACTATATATGTCATTCAAGTAATAAATAAACTGTGTGGGATGAGTACGTTTTATTATGTATTTTCAAGTAATATTCAAAGGTTTCATAGTCATTGCACATGAACTTAGAAATGCCAAGTAAGTTTAACTAGTGTTGGTGTTTGGAATCCGCGCATGCGCCTTGTGATGCGCATACAGGAAGCATGCGCTCCGTTTTCCGGCAAAACACAAGAAGACGACAACGACGGTCAGGTTTAATGGAGGCAGGAGCACCTAAATTATCTTGAAGGTAAGTAATTCAGGGTTTTTCCTGCATATGTAACGAAGTTAAAATATAATATGATCCCACTTGCCATTATCACACATCACGTATCACTGTAGCTTAATTTTACCATGGTCACTAAACGCAACTTACTTGTGGACTTGGGTCGTGCGCCGGGTGTACAGCAGTCAGACCTTGCTGTCCCCTTGGTAAGTGCACAAGTTATGAGCTCCACCATCGTTTTCATTAATTATCTTAATTGTATACAAAACGAGTGGTTTATTTTGTTATGAAACGTATAGCTCCCAAACGGTCGAGCACCTCCTTTTAATTTAACCGTTACCGTGAATAAGCTAAAGTCCCAATAAGTCGCTGTGTTCCTTTTAACCTACAGCAGTTCAGAGTAATGACCGCAGAAGACCAACAAATGTAGATCCAGGATATAAAAGTTTTGTATGAATTTGGATGTTGCTTCTATTGACAACATGTATAGATTAGTGAATTCATATGGTATCTTCTGTCTGTTAAAACAGCGACACGTTGAAGCGAGACGGGAGGCTATTATTCGCGCCCTGATGGAATTCCTGGGGGAGTCTTCAGGTGAACTCAAGGACTACAAGGTAAATTGAAACATTTTCAGATCACAAAGTTCACTTGAGTACATTATATTGAATGCTTATTCACTTCCCCTTTAAATACAACTTGCTTGAACCATCAAAACATTTTTTTTTAAATGGAGCCTTTTTTGGTCCCTTTGAACAAATTATTTTTTCCCCAAATATTCTCCAAATTTGATTTTCAAAAATGGTTCATATATATATATATATATATTTTTTTTTAACAAGCAGAAATGTAATATATATGGGAGCCCATTTCCTCCAATGGAAAAAATTGAAATGAAATCCCCATGGAAATAATAATGATCAAAAGTCCCAATACTTATTAAGAAATTATTTTTGGCTCACTTTGTGGTTTGCAACTTTTTATTTTACATGCACATCTGTATTATTCAGTGTTACCAAAGTTCAGGACTCACTAGAGTTGTGCATAAGGTCCATAAGGCCTGATTTACTACAGGTTGGTGTAAAAGCGAGTGCTAACTTAAGCTGTTATCGGTACTGTGGAAGAAGAATATTTTCAGAATCAGAAAAATGTATTTCAAACTGAATTTTCACGAGACACTGAATTCTGCTTGAATTCACATATTTTACAGGATATCAGCAGAGAAGAAGCTCAAGAGGACCAGGCTTAGCAAGTCCTGAGGATCTGTGTCTTCCACACAAGTGAAGAAGATGACGGTGCATCCAAAACTGATGTGTTGATTGTTATTGAAGGGACTGAGGTACTTGACAAATGTGGAAGTGTTGCAAAGGCCTGTCTCCTGCTCATGGTCATCATATATGCCATGAACCTGTGTTATCCCCCAAAAACGCCTAACCCTTTTTAGTTTCAAGATATTCTGCACAGACGTTTAGAACCTCAGGGCAAAACACTGTTCTTTAAGATCAAACGTTTTAATGTTAAACCAATAATAAGCATGTATTTTAAGATGCACTGAAGGTTCCTGAAGCATGTCAAATGTTTTTGTTGAGAGTTCAAGGTTAAAAAGCCTATCCAAAAGATAGGCTACATATTCTCTATCCAAACAGTTCCTGAATGTTTCCTTGTGCCTTTTACCAAGCTACCTCAAACCCATTTTAGCCACTCTAAGATGAAATTTCTGTCATCTACTCACCCCGATGCCGATAAGATTGAAGTGTTGTCGAACATTCGTGCTCTTCTGGGAGTTTGGAACACTGATGGGTTTGCTGGAAGTTAGTAGTTAAGTTTGTGTGCAGTGTTGGAAATTGTTTGATTAAAAATTGTTTTTCACTTGAAAATAAATGGGTTTTTAAATTCAACAGTTGCCTCATTTTTTTTGAAGCCATTGTTTCAATAAACAAAAACATTAAGAACAAATTTAGCAAATTTACACTGCAGAAGAATTATGTATAATGTTGTGTAAATGTTACTTAAATATAGTCCATAAATAAAAGTTAGAAAAAGTATTTAGAAATTACCTTGAAACGCCATTGGTTTTAGGTGAGATTTTTCAGTTCGAAGCTCTCAAGAGTTTAAGTAAAACTTACAAAGAATGGGAGAGTAAAACTCAATAACCATATTAATAAACAACAGTAAATTACTTGAGTTTTGCTAGTAAAATAAACTTGAGATCTGCAAGTAAAGTTTACTTGATGATTGCCCTTGTAGAATTTACTTACAATTGTAAGTGCAAAAACTTTCCTAAGTTTTCTCAAGTAAATATCACTTAACATTTTTTTCAGTGTAGTGGGATATGTATATTTTTACAAACATATATTTATGTGTATGTACATGTATGTATATGTATATGTATTTATATGTATGTATTTGTGTCTGTGTATGTATATATATTTTATATGTATGGGATGGTTTCCTTTAGTCATAGTAGGATATATAAATTTTTACAACCATATATTTATGTGTATGTACATGTATGTATATGTATATGTATTTATATGTATATGTATGTATATATGATATATCTGTGTATCTATATGTGTGTGTGTTTATGTATATATATTTATATAGATATTTGTGTCTGTGTATGTATATATATTTTATGTGTATACGTATATTTACTTTATTTATTATTTATACTATGTATTTCATTTATATATTTTTGTACATACATGTATGTTTATCTATTTATTTATCATATATTTGTGTATATATATATATATATATATATATATATATGTTTGTGTCTGTTGTGTGTAAATATATTTTTATATATATACATGTGTATATATACATGTTTGTGTGTTGTGTGTATATATATATTTATATATATACATTTGTGTCTGTGTATGTATATATATTATATATGTATACGTTTATCTACTCTATTACTTCTTCATGTGCTGGATTTCATGTTTTGCACATGTATACTTTGCACTTTAAGCAGTTTGCCCTTTAAAGACCCATAAAAGTTATTAGGTTAAAGTGTGAAACGATATAGTGGAATTGAAGAATCCCCAAAATCGAATACACGATTAGCAAAATGGCGAGCTGCCAGTCCTTGGGGGCCTTTGGTTCTACGGAAAGTCTTTCGATGTGTTTCTGCAACGATTCGACCATGAATTCGTCCAGAAGAGGGTCCTGTAAAGTCAACATTGACCCGACGCCCCATCGACTTGGATAGTCATTTTTCAGATCTTTACAAACAGCTTTATACACTTTGGGGAGAGATTTCGGCGAGGGTTGAAAATCCTTTCGGATTTTGAGGCCCTCGATCACCCAGTTAATGATCCTTTCTGAGTGCTTGCTGTAGACCTCTGGCGTTTTAGTGAAGTCAGCGCCATGTTTGTCAAATATTTTGACTACAAGCACGGTGACAAAGAAGATGAACTTCTTGCGATTTCTGACCAGAGTATCCGACATTGTTGATCGGTTGTGTTCTGTAGAAATGTCTGATAATTAATCACTTAATCCCTCTGTTCTATCGATAAGTGAAATGTATTGTCCTTTGATCACTCACCTCTGCCTGTTGAGAACCGTTGGCCCCTTCTGGAATGATCAAGATCAATGACGCATGACATCAGGGCCGTTTCCACAGCAACCGTTTAAGCCAGTGGCGTCACGTTCTCTGACGTATGTAAACAGTCGGTGGACTCGTGAAACGTCATCAGTCGCAGCCCGAGTACTGTTCCAATTGTAAAGTCCGCATCTGGCCGAGAACGGTCATAATTCCCGTAGTTAACGGACCGTCAGACCCTCCAGCACCGGGCGGTCAGCCTCATCTCAGCCCGCAGTGAGAAGCCTGTTTTCGGGGAGTCTTCTGTGAAATGCTCCGCTGGTTTTCACGTCGCCGTAGCGGTTATACATGAGATATAACTATACTCTATACTAACTGGGCTGAGTCTTCATAACTTTTAATACGGTTACTGATGCTGTTCACCGGTAACGTTACGTCTGTTGTAGTGCAGAGTTTAGATTCATAACTTCATATTCAAGTTTAACTTTAACGTCTTCTCTGTGTCCGCAGAGTGCAGCTTGATATTGTATCATTGTGCATTCAAACTAACGATGTTTTAATTAAAGGACATGAGGAGACCATCATTGAGACTCTAAACCGGAAGCAGGACTTCAAAGAAGCTCTGAAGCCCTGAATTGTAATATTGGTACATTTAAAAAAATCCACAGATGACTTATTGTATATTTCTTTATTAGATATTTAATGTCTGGTCAGCTGCGTGCATATGCTTATATACGTTGTTGGGATTTTCAATCCCCCCGAGTTGGTTGACGAGAAGAATCCGACACGTCAAGTTAAAAAGTTAACATTTATCTACACACGTATCAGCAAGCGATCCATCCAAGAGTCTGCCTGCTGCCCGACTCCGACCCCTCTTTATAATCTAAAATCTATAAATAAAAAATGTTTGGCAACAATGTTTTTCATAGTCAGTTTTGTATTCGTTTTTAACATCCAAGTTATACCATACAACACCATAAAAGAGTTCACATTAGAATTACATTACATGTCATTTAGCTGACGCTTTTATCCAAAGCGACTTACAATAAGTGCATTTCCACATAGAGATACAAACTCAGAAGAAGAAGTAACAAGAAAGTACAATTTTCATCAAATAAGCAGTATGAACTCCAGGGGAGAGTTGTATTTCATCCCACATGGGATGAATATTTTAACTCCCACGAGTGTTCAGGTTTAACTCCATAAAAGAGTTAAAAAATCAACTCCCGGAAAAGATTTAGTTTAACTTTTTTCTGGAGTACATTATGGTCTCACATGTACACTCCAATGTAGTTGAGTCAAACTCCCAGGGTTTATTCCAAAGGCCACATTCTAGCCAACATCCACTATATCCACATCGTACATATATGTAAATACTTAACAGCTTTTAGACTTTTTACATTTTTTCAGCTTTTCAAAACACATTGGAAAAAATTATTAAATTGACTCAGTCGTAGTGGGACTTGTTTCCCTTAAATAAATAAACACACGTTTATTTATTTAAGTCTTTTTTTATCCTCCATATTTGACAGGCTTTAATGTCGAAATGCTATGTCAGAATGTCCTGGTTATCAGTGAGTGACACCTTGAGGCTGTCTACTATCAGCCTGAGGTGGAGTTATTATGTAACTATTGATATAGGCTGGCTGGACCACAGTTGACAACTGAACGTGCCAACGACCACTTTTCGCACTCGGCGCCACTCCTAAATTCAGTCATTATTTGCGGATTGAACCAAACAGAACCCAGGAAGATCGTTGCGACAAAAACGACTGATTTCACAAGAACAATCCAATCAGGACTTCCTGCCTCTGAAAACATGTCTGACAAGGACATACCAGAGGACCAGCGAGTCATCCTGTGCGACATGTGCACTGAGGACAGGAAACCGGCACGGAAGACCTGCAT
The DNA here is from genome assembly GCF_949316345.1 of Pungitius pungitius. Lineage (NCBI taxonomy): Eukaryota > Metazoa > Chordata > Actinopteri > Perciformes > Gasterosteidae > Pungitius > Pungitius pungitius. Next base: position 4,112,875 of record NC_084900.1, on the reverse strand, counting down.
GAAGTGTGAGATCTCCATGTGCGTCCAGCACCTCCAGGCCCACCTGACAACGCCCGTGTTCCTGCAGACGCACCCTCTGACCGAGCCGATGGCTTTGTGTGGGTCCACTAAGTGCCCCCAACACGGGAAACTCCTGGAGTACTACTGCTTGGATGACCTGACCTGCGTGTGCGTCTCCTGCGCCATTGAGGACCGGCACCGCATGCACAACCTGAAGACCTTCTCCATGGCCCACAGAGAGCTCAAGGAGAAGCTTGATGCCGAGCAGCAGGCCTTACAAGCGGTGGAAAGCGGCGTGGAGAACGTGGGTCTGGAAGAGTGGGAGAAGGGCGAGAGAGAGGAGGTGGTGCGCTCCGGCGTGCGCCTCGTCGAGGCCGTGACGCTCCTGCGAGATGCCGCCCTGACGGCTGTCCAGAGCTCAGTGTCTGCCCGCATGCAGTCGATCAAAATCAGCAGGAGCAGCATGCAGGCAGCCCAGAAGGAGGAGGACACCTTCAGATTCCTGCAGATGTATTCCCAGGTGTTCCGGGACGTGGAGAAGGCCAAGGCCGTGGATCTGCGGAGGGGGTTGGAGCCCGGCAGCGAGCGGGACAAACTGCTTCAGGAGATGAGGCAGAACGGAGAAAAAATGGTGAAGCAAGCGGGCGACTTTTGGGGCTCGCTGTTGACTCTGGTTGACCCGGAGGACCAGCATGAGGTCCCCGCCGCTGGGTCGGACCTGACCTTTCACCCACAGACTTTGGGCCCTGGCATGTCACTGTCCAAAGACAAAAGGAAGGCTTTCTACAGTAGTTGGTTGGGGCCGTGTTCTGCCACTCTTCTAATCCGTAGCACCCAGGAGGCTCCTGAACCTCAAAGCTGGACGGTGGGTCTTTCCCCAGACTCGAACTGGAGCGTCGGCTTATGTGACAAAGCCCAAACGCACAACTTGAGGAACGGACCTGTCTACGGTCTGTGCTGCGAAGGCAACCGGCTGAGCGCTCTCGCTACCGCGTGGGAGGAGGGTCGCGATCCAGTCAACCTTTCAGAAGGTCCTTTTTTAAGGCATCAACATTCCAGGGGCACACCACGCGGGGTTTACTCCACACCGATCACACAACACAAGTTTTTCTCCACTCCGAACACACAACACAGGGTTTCCTCCACGCCGATCACACATCAGGGTGGTCCACGACCTGAGGTGGTGGAGGTGGTTTGGCACTTTGGGTCTTCCTCGCTGTCCTTCTTCAGCAGAAGAGGACAGCGCCAGAGGGACAAAATAATCACAATCAAGATGGACGCCAACAAATGGGACCTGGCCCCTTTTGTTCAGATAACAAATGACCCAATTACCCACACGCAGAAAACAGCGTTCATATTTGGGATGTCCCGCAGTACCTTTGGTGGAGTATCGATGGGTTATGCACAGACCACAGAGGTGGTTTGTGAACTTCACTAACGGGTGGAACAAATCCAAGAAACACATGGCCAGAATTATCGTCCGTGTTTACGTCTCTTGAAAGTAGTATAAATGTCATTGACTATTAATACATTTGCTGACAATTCAATGAGTAGTTTTTCGAGCAAAGAAATCCGTAATGAACCAATGATGTGCTTTTTAGTTGACAAAATGTACTTAGTGCAACCTTTTTTAACCTTCTTAAATTTATTCTGCTGGTGTTGAAGTGAGTGTGTTCACACTGTGAATGATCCGATCAATAATAATAAATAAAGCTGGTACAATTGTAGAATGTTTGTTTTTATTGACCTTTTTAAACATGTCAATATAAAAGCTGTAACGAAAATGAAACGAAGGAGTTCATGCGAGAAAGTCTAAAGACTGTGTGTGAAGTGAGACCAGTGCTCATCGTTCAAAGCCTCCAAGGAACAACCGCTTAATTTAAAGGAATACAAAGAATCACATTCATTTAAATGCACACATTGTTAACGTTGGTCCTGAACTGGAGCAGCTGGAACCAGAGAAGAGGAATTCTGCTTGTTTCTTCATGTTGAACAACACTTGAGTGAGTAATTCAGCACTTTATTGCCGTGTTCTGCACTCGGTATGTTCTGGTCCATTTAAAAACAATCTCAAAATATAATTCACCTACTTAGTTCCATAACATATGTATGAAACGATAAAATAAACTAAATATTAGACGTCCAAGTGCAAAAATGTAGAAAGCGATGGAATTGTTGAATTTCTAAAAAGATTCATTTTCAAATTAAGTCATTAGTGTTATTTGTAATGTGTGTTTGGCGGTGGCTTACAGCAGAATCACGGCATGTCGTGTGTACTGACAGAAAGCGGCAGATGTGCATACAAGTGCAAAGAGACAAACTTCTCTAGTTTAGCTCTTTGCCATCCAGAACCACTCTGACCCCTGAAAAAATCTAATGTTGGAGTCTCAAGTTACAAAGAATATGTGAGGGAACTCAAAACCCAATCAAATGAAATTGCATCAGACCACAGATTTAACAGTAAAAGCTCACTAAAATGGTAAAAGTAGCCTAAAGCATCAATAGTCATGTCTGTTCCCTCCTTGCTGGCGCTGCGTCCGAGGGACCTTCAGCCGTCGTTGCCGAAGACGGTGTTGAGCTGCTGGGTGACCCTGATGAAGGTGGTCCTGCGGCTCAGCTCCTTCAGTTTGCCCGCGCCGACGTAGGTGCAGGAGGAGCGGACCCCGCCCAGGACGTCTCGTATCGTCCCCTCCACCGGGCCTTTGTAAGGGACTTCCACTGTCTTCCCCTCCGAGGCTCTGGTGGCGAAAAACAAAACACTGGGATTATCCTCAGAGACACGGTTTACTGCGTGCAGCCCGATCCTCCACACGCACGCATCTCTGTGGGCGGGGGAGTGGGGGGGGGCTCTGACCTGTAGTCGGCCACGCCCCCTGCGTGTTTCTGCATCGCCGTGTCGGAGCTCATGCCGTAGAACAGCTTGTACTTCTTGCCGCTCTTCTCGATGACCTCCCCACCGCTCTCCGAGTGGCCGGCCAACATGCCGCCCAGCATCACGAAGTCCGCCCCGGCGCCGAAAGCCTTGGAGACGTCTCCCGGGCAGGTGCAGCCCCCGTCCTGCGGGACGAGCCCGGCGTTACTTTGACAAGATCCTGATTAGAACCGCCGGATCGACCAGAGGGGAGAGTCACTCACGGAGATGATGTGGCCCCCCAGGCCGTGCGCCGCGTCGGCGCACTCGATCACGGCGCTGAGCTGCGGGTACCCCACCCCCGTCTTCTTGCGGGTGGTGCACACGGAGCCTGTAGAGGAAGACACAGGGGGCAAGAGATGACTTTAGGAAAATCCCTCATGGTAACTTCAATATAAACACATATAGACATAGAACATTTTTTTCTCGGTTTCACCTGGTCCGATGCCAACTTTGATGATGTCGGCTCCGGCCAGAATCAGCTCCTCCACCATCTCCCCTGTCACCACGTTTCCTGCCTGAGCCAAATCAAAATGAGCAGAAAAGACGGGTGTTGAATCTAAAGAAATGGGAAACTGTGATTCCTCTTCGGCAGTTCGAAAGGCCACTGACCATGATCGTGTGAGTGGGGAACTTCTCCCTGACGTCTTTGACGAAGTGGACAAAGTGCTCGGAGTAGCCGTTGGCCACGTCCACACAGAGGTACTGCAGCTGTGGCACCGCCGCCACGATGGCCGAAATCCGGTCAAAGTCACCTTCCCCGGTCCCGGTGCTGACCGCTACATTCTGAGGGATGAACGGACAAGGGAAACCTTTGTTACAACAAACACGACCGTAACTAAACGCCGTGACATCGAGGCGGTATAGTAATTAACTCTTTAAGTACCCTCAGGCAGTCGGGATTCTTTTTCGCAAACTCCACCCAGTCATCCACGGAGTAATGTTTGTGAACCGTGGTGAAGAGAGTGAACTAGTGTCGGGGGGGGGAGAAAAAAAAGATAAATACCATTTATGTCAATTCGGACCCCCCCTGTGTTCTCTTTGTTAAATACGCCGCACATCCCCACGCGACGCATCGTTTACTTTGTGCAATGCCTGCGCCATCTCAAAGGTCCCCACGGTGTCCATGTTGGCGGCGATGATGGGGATCCCTTTGTACGTGCCCTTGGAGTTCCTGAAGGTGTAGCTCCTCGTCAGGTCCACCTGGGGAAAAGGCGAGACAAAAGGGGCTTGGATGGATCCGTCCCATTCACTTGAGCACGGATCCACAGCAGGCTCTGCTCCTTGAGGGAGGCCCTCAGGCTGTTCACGCCCACCTCGCTCCTTGACTTGAGGGTGCTTCGCTTTGGACGGAGGAGCACGTCCTTGAAGTCCAGCTTGATGTCATTCTCAATGCGAGGCATTTCGGGGCCTTTGAATCTGAAAGAGAGTGAGATCAGATTTCAGTAGAAAATGCTGGACTCACATTTGAACTTCCTTGTTGACAAACTGTCAAATATGGACATCAAATGCCATTAGCTCGTTTCAAACCGGTCCGAAACGGTAATTACTACGTGGTGGAGAAGTAATAATAAGCCTATAAGCTATTCGCACTGGACCACACGACAGACCCCATGTCAAACTACGAGGTTAGCGATGCCGAAAGAGTCCAATGTTAATCAGCTTGATTGACGTTGACGTCACAGATGTTAGCATCGCAAACGGTGGCCTCGGCACAGATAATGTATTAGTCAACGCATGGGTTGTCTTCTTTAGATAAACACGTGAAATATATTTACCGCTACCTACAGGAAAGTCACGTCGTTTTAGCCCGAGCGGCTAGTTCCGTCATCCGCGGGAAGCTTTAGGAGGACGGACACCGGTTGACAGCTAGCTTGTAGTTCTTTAAAGGGGCTTTGGCCACTCGTTTGCTAACACGCATGAACTACAGATGCCAGACTCGCTTTACGTCACGTCGCAGTGATGACGCAAATGTCACGTCAGTTATTCATGTTCAGGAACTATAGTTTGGGTCGTTATCTTATTTCGTGGAAGCTAATTTAAGATGTGTTCGGGGAAATAATGGACATTTTTCGACGGTAAATTAAGCAAGTGCGAAGACTGAAAAGGCCCGGAACCAAGTTGAAGCGGAACCGTTGTCATACAGACAACTGCAGCCGGAAGCGCTGCGACACACAGGAAACTGCTGTTACATCTGGGAGAGGAATGGATGTCAAGTTTACTCACAGAACTCTCGCATGATTATTATCGTTATTGAAAAATAAAGTCAACACACTCCCGTTTCCGGTCCGCTTCATTTGATAAAGACCCGGCAACAAAGATGCTCATTAAAGTAAAGGTGAGGCGCAGCGAGTGTAACGTTAACGTTTAACGTTATTCCGTTTTAACAGTGAAACCCAACGCGAAGCATCTTAATGGTTCTTACTTCGTCTCGTTGTTATTTCAGACACTCACGGGCAAAGAGATCGAGATCGACATAGAGCCCACAGACAAGGTATTCCACGGTGATTGTCTTTTATTCCCTCTGTGTGCAGGAGATTACTCTCGTGTGTTCACGCCTTACGTTCATCTCCATCCAGGTGGAGCGGATTAAAGAAAGGGTGGAGGAGAAAGAAGGGATCCCGCCACAGCAGCAGAGGTTGATCTACAGTGGAAAACAGATGTAAGAATGAGATCCACAGCTTTAGATATTCTGGATTTTTGATATTGGCAACATTTCCCATGTATACTGAACAGTAGTTAAATATCTAAAGCCCGTTTTTAGGTCCTTCCCACATATTGTCCTTTGGCAACTGAAATTCGTTCCTAAAGAATTGCACTGTTAACTCAGTTCAGTTTTAATAATAAAGGACCTCCCGTCCCCTTTGTCTCCCCCCACAGGAACGATGAGAAAACTGCAGCAGACTATAAAATCCAGGGAGGCTCTGTTCTCCATCTGGTACTCGCTCTGCGAGGAGGACGGACCCCCCTCCCTCCGGGAAGCCGACACTCAAAGACTGCGTTGTAGCCGCACACCCCGGGGGGGGATGTGTGTTGTGGAGTCGCCTGTCGGTATCCTAGGCAACGCAGAGCCCTTTGATGAATGAGTCAGAATAAAACAAAGCCTCGGCCAAAGGTTTGGAACCGAGAGTTAATTTGGCGGAGTTCAGGCCGTTCTCCGACTCTTTCTGCGGCTCCCCCTGTAAGCGTCAGGTCTGCGTTCCACTGATGACGAAAACAGAGAGAATCGTAGCTTAGAGACAATTTGGGGGGAAGCCATCCTTGGGTTACAGCTTTTGCATTCACAAACTGACACAAACGAACCACCTTTTGTTTTATTCATTTTTCTGCAAGTTGCCACTAGGTATCATCAAATCTGAGGCCCCAGGGTGCATCCGCGTAGTAAAAGGGGGGGATTTTGTCTCACGAAGCACCCATTTGTGAGAGATCACAGATTCCAGAATACGAGAGAGTTTGCTTTACACTTTACACTGTCAATTCAGTTCTTTATACGTTCATATGAATTTGATTTGTAAAGTGCAATTTGTATTTTTTGCTGATTGTACATTTAATTTTTTAACAAAAAGACCAGGACTGTAGTTTACATGGATGTTGTTAGGCTTGTTTGTGTGTTTAGAGGAGCAGCATTAGTTTTGGGATCGCTGTGTGAGCACTGTACGCCTCCCCCCCCCCCCCCCAGTGTGTACAGAACGGTGTGAAATACATTTATGCTGACGACTATGACGCCTCATTTTCTTTTTCACCACTCAAAACAGCAGTTAGGTGAAAGTTCACACACTCACCGCCTAGATGATCAGTAAATATGCCGGTTACAACATAGAAATCTTCAGATTTCTACCGTAACAGAGGCCTCTTTTTGGTCTGAATCACAGCAAGAAGTTGCAGCTTGTTGGGGATCCCTGAGCAGCACGAGTCAAAACCCAATCGGTGGAGTTTAAGCAGTAAACGGTGAAGTTCTGAAGTCGGCACAGATCACTCTGCAGTACCGTTAAAGCATTTCCTCCATGAGGTGAAAACACATTTTACAGTGAGAGTTTTTTATGAGAAATTCAGAGCTCATGTCACAAGTTAAAAGTTGAGAAACATGTTTACCGAAAGTAAAGAAAATGAGAAACTGATCGCACAGTGGAATTCAAAAAAATTCAAACCTTAGTGGTTTTTATTTACGAAGAGACAATATACAGACATCTGCATCAATACACAATATACGTACAGCCACAAAACACAATCAATTGTACTTGTAAAGACATCCAAGACACCCTGTTCCCCTTTACAGTTCAACACATTACTGGCCCAACTTTGACAATACTTGATAGTTTTAAAAGGTTCACTTGTCGTCGTCTCTTTCTGGGACTCCCCGGGAAATAAATATCTAGAAGCACCAGTACAGACGTTTTTTCAGATCTGTTGAGTTTTGGTGATCTGGAGGTTCTAGGCAGTGTGCTGTGTGTAAACAGAGAGAAGTGGGGATGCCCTGAGACACTAACAGATTACAGAAAGGCCAAAGACACAAGAGTTTACGTGTGTTATGTGTGCAGGAGTGTTGTTACTATACAAAAAAACGCAACAACATAGGTGTAGATGCGTAACTACTGCCAGACACACACAGAATGGTTCACTCAGGGGTGTTCTAGTATTGTACTAAAATCTCTTCTAGTCAATTATAAGAATAAAAAAGGCTTTTTCTTTAATGTAAAGCTTTAATTTTCACAACCTAAATTAAGAACAAAAAACATTTAAACACTACCTAGATGGTACGCTACAAAAATACTTATTCCATAAAACATGTAAGACAATCAATGCCTCTTTAAAAAATGAAAAATAAAAATATCACGCAGGCATTCACACGTGTCAGTGTTGGGATCTGCCCGGTAACACTCTCATGTCCTGCTTATTCATTCTATTTAACCTGCTGGACTTGATTGTCAGTGTAGTGTAAAATAATCCACTTTGTTGTTGTTGTTGTTTTTGTTACTTCCATAAAAAGTGAAGAATCTCAAAACGGAGGTGCAGGGGCACCCAAATACTGGTTGTCTTCTAAATTAAGGCAATCAATTAGAAGTGTGCAACATTCACCGATGCAAAGCATGGATCACACATCAGCTTTCAGGTGTACGCAGCAAGAGTAAAAAAATAGGACTAGGTGTGTGTGTGTGTGTGATGTTGAGTAGAAAAAAAGAATATCAACAGAAATAAAATTGACATATTGAAAGTAAAATAACAGTAAAATACTTCAAATTATATAAACAATTACTGTAATTACAAAAAAAGACAAACATTTAAGAGTCAGTCACCTTCAAAACAACACAGTACTTGAACTTCAACATGAAATGTCTCGATCAGATTTTTTTTTTCTTCTTTGACAATCAAAATGCAGCTTTGTTGAGTGGATGACAAAGCAACGTCTTTTACAACACAAAGAAACTGTGTGTGTGTGTGTGTGTGTGTGTGTGCGCGGCCATCACAGGAGAACAAGAGTCTTTTGATAAAAAAACAACAACATTAAAACAGTAGTGCACGAGGAGTGTGCAGGGAGTGTGTGTGTGTGTGTGTGTGTGGGGGGGGGGAGAGAAGCGGGACAAAGGTGTGTGTCGATGTGTCGGGTTTATTAAGGCGCTCTGTGTTGCACTTTTGAAAAGACCCCGAGCAGAAGAGCCTGAGGTCATATTACTCTAAATATCTATACGTGGCACATCCGTTACTGATAGATACGCAACCAAACAAAACTAGTAAATACACTACAAACTGTTGTGTGCGTTTGCATGTTTGTGTGTGTGTGTGTGTGTGTGTTTGTTTGTTTTGCGGCAGCCGGAGACTTTCAGCAGTCGGCCGACTTGTGGTTGTCTCCGTCCTCCTTGGACAGAGGGGACCGGGCCTCCTTCATCTCCTCTCCTTCCTCTCCGCCCTCGCCGCCGTTGCCCATGGCCGGGTAGACCACCACGCAGAACTTCTGGCCCAGGTACGTCATCTTGTCTGGGAGAAGAGTGGGGGGGGGGGGGGCAAAGGGTTTTTAGGATCAGGGCGGCAAAGGCCTTTTTAATTGTTCTTTGTTTTCCTTGGAAGACGACGACTGACACTTACTAACGAGCGCGTCGAAGCACTGTGGCTTGTTGTCCCAGTAGACTCCCAGGAAGTAGACGGGGACGCCGGTCAGCATGATGGCCAGGCCGATGCCGCACACCACGGGCTCCGAGTACAGGGAGAAGATGAGCAGGAAGGCCCAGAAGAGGAGGTAAATCACCGGCCAGATGAGGCTGATCTGCAGGAGACAACGCACCAAATGCCGCGTCACACTCGTGTGACCCGTTTGCTAGTTTTTGCGCAGCGATTCGACCCTCTGAACCCCCTCCCCGCAAACGGACCTTGATCGGACGGTGCATGTCGGGCTGTCTGATACGCAGGACGATCTGCCCGGCGACAGTGACTCCGTAGAAGAGGTAGTTGATGAAGCCCACGTAGTTGATGAGGGTGTACATGTCACTGGTGCACAGCATGAGCAGGGTGGACAGGCACTGAGGAGGAAACGAAGGAGGAGGAAGCTTCAAGGGTCTGTCTGCGGCTTCAGGGGGGGAGGGGGGGGGGGGGGGGGCGCCGTGGGAGAAGCTACTCACGGTGAAGAGCAGAGCCGGGATGGGGGTGCAGCGTTTCACGTGGATCATGGCCAGCAGGCTGGGCAGGTGGCCCTCTCTGGCTCCAGCGAAGAACAACCTGCGGACGCACATCCATGTTTCGCATGACGGAAAAAGAAAAAAAAAGGAAGGGGGGGGGGGGGGGGAGAGACCACAGAGCCCCGCGGCAGGAGATCAGAAAAAACGCCGCGGTTCGAGCCAATTTACCGCGAGGACGTGAAGAGGGATCCGTTGACTCCCCCGAAGGTGGAGAGGGCCACAGAGATGGGCATGATCCACGACATGACTCCCAGCAGCTTCTCGCCAAACGTCTGGAGGAGGGAGGGGGGGGGGTTAGGGTTAGAGGTCGCAGGAAACAGGAGGCTGATTGAGAGGAGCTTATCTCATCACGCAGCCAACTGAGGCTCAAAAGCCATCGCGCCAACACATCCGACTCACTAGAGGGCGCCATTCTGCTACCGAAGGTGTGTGCCCGTGTGTTTGTGTGTGTGTGTGTGTGTGTGTGCGTGTGTCACAGTCACGCGATACTCACCACGGCAACGGCGTTGGAGGCGAGCAGCTCCTGGGGACTCATGGCCGTGACGTAGGCGATGTTGGCAAAGACGTACACGAAGGTCACGAGGGGAACGGAGATGAAGATGGCCCGTGGAAGGTTCCTGGAGACGATGGAAGCAGCGATGTCAAGGAGAGGAGGAGGAGGAGGAGAGTTGAAGAGACAAAAGAGGAGCAGGGGGGGGGTGTTTAGAGACCTTACGGGAGGTGCATTCATGGACACCGGGGTTATTGAAAAACATGGGATTGTTACAAAAGACAGAAGATTCCAAGGAAATGAAGGAAATAAACCACTAAATTCAAGCAGAAAATTGAGAGCTTAATGAAATGCTGCTAATCAGTGAAGCTGCTGAGGGCTACTTTCCCCCCCCCCCATTCTGTTGTGCGGGACGGCGCTTTTTAAGCTTGAGACATGAGCAGCAGAGCTCAGCGTCTTACACGTAAGGGTCCACCAGCTCCTCTGTGACGTAGTTGAGGAAGTTCCACCCTCCGTAGGCGAAGGAGCCTTGTAGGAAGGCTAACGCTATCAAACCCACGTCGTACTCCTGGAAAGGCTCGAAGGCGTTGGCTGGCTCCAACCAGTAGTACTCTCCTACAGGTGGGGCAGATAATGCATAAGACGAGGGGACACATTTTTAATTTGTAGTCGGAAGCATTTTTATAAAATGCAAAAAACGACCTGTCGGGACCTTCTTACATTCTCCGTGGTCCGGTGCATTCCTCCTGTAATCCCCCCTTGAGCCGGGTTTTCAGAGAGCATTAACGTATTTCTACCCCCCCCCCCCGTACCCAAAGTCTCCCATCGGACCGGACCCGTCACACAGCTTCAAAGGCTCGGGGCAGAAACGCTCATTTGGTTGTTTCAGGGGGTCCCACCCTCCGTGGCCCCCTGTGATAACTGGCCCCTCAGGCCGTGCTGAGACAGCAGACCCACCAAGGCGTGCCGATATCGGCAATGAAAGGGGCCGCATGAACTCGCTGACCCCGGGCGACTTAAGGTCGACTCGCGGGACGAAGAGCGCGGGGTGGTGGGGGGTGGGGGGGAGCTTACCCTTGCAGATCTGCACCAGGCCCATGACGATGATGAGGGCGAGGGCCAGCAGCTTGCCGGCGGTGAACACGTCCTGCACCCTGGTGGCCCACCTCACGCTGGAGCAGTTCACCCACGTCAGCAGCACTGGAGGAGCGCAGAGAAGACAAGAACACGCCGCGACGCAGGGTTAGCGCCGATTGATTATGACACCGGTCCCTGTCCCGGTCCCCCCCCCCCCCCCCCCCCCCCCCGTTGTGCTTCAAGATCATTCCACGCGCTGCAGCAACATCGCGTTTTAGCTCTCGTCCAACTGTCTGTGAACCTGCACCCTGCATTTGATGAGATACGCGCATTGCTCTGCAGAACAAGACTTGCGTGTGCAGAGCGATTAAAAACACGCGTGACGTGTCTCAAGGTGTGACGCGTTGCCTCATCATTGCAGAGAACTCCCCCCCCCCCCCCCCCCCCCCCCATTATCTCCTACAGGATCCCTTTTGCCTTACATGCCGTGGATTAGTTTTCTGTCTGCCTTCCGTGGCAACAGGCCAATAGGGTGTTGCAGTGAGGTGCAGTGAGGTGCAGTGAGGGCGTGGGGCGGGGGGGGGGGGAGAAACCGAACTGAAATAAACACTGTCGCCGGCCAGAAAAATAAATCAAACTTACACCTTTGTTGGTTTGTGAGTACACAAAGTTGTTTGTGGAACTGGGGGATCTTTCCCCGCTACCCCTCTGCGTGCCGACTTCTCAGAAGACACGGGGGGGGGGGGGGGGGGGGGGGGCCTCAGCTGTCTAAGCTGAGTATACAAAACGGGTGTATGGAAACCTGCTGTTTGGTCACCCGATCCCGGCCGGGTTTGGTGGTAAAGTCTCCCGCTGCTCTTCAGCAGAGGGAAGAGAAACGCGTGGATCGTGGCCGACCGAAAGCCTCATCTGCCAGCGGACGCCATGTCACATGACGTCCCTTCCAACTCCAGGGGGAAAAAAACAACAACTCTGGCCGAAGCAACACTACTTCTAAAAAAAAAAACTCCCCAAAAAGATGATTAAAAAGATATTTGTCCTCCCTGAATTTCATCAAAGGATGTTTATTTGACCTTAAATGGTAAATAACAGAACAGTCTGCTTTTGTAACCCTCCGAGAGGCCAACGGGCACACACACACACGCACACACACACACACACACACACACACACACACACGCACACGCTCTTCTCCCGCATCAACCTGGCGGCTGCATGCGGTATTTGGTAAGCGTGTGTGAACTTTGCTGAGGGATTCAAATCAACAAGCGAAACACATGCATCCATTGGTCTCCCCGGCGCTACAGTCCGACTGAGCGCTCGCTGACTACAGGGCTCCAGAGGAAAGAACGGGGAAACGGGGTTAAGGGCCGGGACAAGTCGGGTCTTAATTTAGCAAATATGTTCCCCTGCTTTGAAGAACCTGGGAATTAAAGACAGCCACGCAGTACAAGAACAGCAACCGTGTTTTAAACCTCCGGGGCCCGTCTCAACAAACCCACTCATAACAGAACCCAGAGACGTTTTTTTATTGAAGCTGCCGCTGCGGAAAAAAACGTGGACTTTCAACCGATTAGTGCGTGTAATCCCGGGGCATCCCGTCCGTGCGCTACTCACAGAGGCAGACGGCGGCCAGCAGGCGCAGCCCGTTCTCCGGCGGGAAGCAGGTGGGGAACAGGGGCTGCAGGACGTAGTTGGAAAACGTCAGCGCGATCACGGCCTGGTTGGTCGGGTAGATCACCAGAACGGCGATCCACAGCCGCAGGAACCTGAGCAGAGAAAAAGGGTCCGGGGGGGGGGAGGGCGAGGGGGGGGTTACAAGCGGTTACAAACACAGAGGCTGGGGAGAAGCAGCGGGGTGTTGGGAGAGACCCGCAGGAGGAAACCCATCACAAAGGCCCCGCAGCGCATATACATCCTTCCATTTACTGCAGGTTGTTTCTGATGAAAAAAAAAAAAAAACTCAAAAGTCACAGGCCTCATAGTACACTCAAAAAGGTCTTTGTAGTTGTGTCAGTGTATTAAACCCTTTTGGAGATGTCCCCCTGGGCTTTAGGATCCGTGGTGGGAAACGCACAAAACATTCAATGGAAGAATCATTAAACAACGGCACCCTTTACCGGCAAATAGAATTTGACAAATTCCAGTTTGGCGGCTCGGTCGGGTGACTAATTAAGGAGTGATCGGCCTGTTTAACTAGTTGACACCCGAAGGACATTGTGTTCCAATAATTTGTTAACTGCGGTACAAAACTGACAGGGGCGAGGGTTTAGCCTGCCAGGAGAAACCAGACGAATGGCTTCCGTTGTGGGAGTTTTCATTCTAACTAGTTCGGGAGAAGAGAATTTGTTTCGATTCGTTTCTAGTTTCTAATAAATCTAATAAAAGTCTTAATGAGCGATCAAAATTGTAAAAAGTAAATGTATGGCCTGCAAGCAGGAGGTCGAATGTGTACTACAGTGCTCTGTGGAGACGGCGTCCGAGCATCTATACACACGAGGAGGTCAAATACAGTGGCGGCGGGTGAACTTGCGCTTGCAAAGTTGCAAACTTACTGCGAGTGACAGTAAGCAAAAGGTTGACTATGTGGTCGCAGGCTGTTCTGTGTGCGAGATCATGCCGACTCGCCCTCCTTCCGTCGCACAAACCCAGAGTTTATCTTCAATACAATTGACAATTATCGCTCTTTTAGCATGTTAGAACATATTTTACTGTTACACTTTGCCATGGAATTCCCTGAAAGCTTATCATATCATATGACGAGGGATCATTACACCTGACTGCGTTAACAGGATTGTTTCTCACTGGAATGTGTGTGTGTTTAATGCAAAAATGTGCGTTTAAACGCCGACTGAACCCTTCCACGCAGGCACCAACAGGACTCAATGGCTTGTCGCCGCTTTTAACCAACTTCATACGCTCAGTGCGTCCTATGGCGTCCTATAGCAGCCCATATCCTGCATATTGCGGGTGTGTCGCAACCCCCTCGGTGGTCCCCGGGACAACAAAGGCCCTTTGTACTTGAAACGCTATCCGCTCGGAGTCGCGTCGAAAGCGGTCGCCGTTACGAGCGCTTCCTCTTCTCCTTCGCCGAGCCCGCCCGCTCGGCCAGGTGCGACGGGCTGATGTAAGCGGTTCCGTTACTGTGGTCCTCGACTTATGCGGTACACACACACACACACACACACACACACACGAAAATGAAGATGAAAAGTGCAGGACAATGAAAAAACAAACACCGCTTGAACAGGATTTATTTATCCTAGGCAGCGGGCTTCAAACCCCGACCACGAGGTTCCTGGAGGGAGGCGTTCATTGATGTGTATTGATAGCCTCTGCACAAAGGGCTAGAAACAATCATTGACTGTTTGGTCTGGTTGAATTCCTCTCCCGAAATACCCCGATAATATGTGTTCTTGCGATAGTTTGAGAAAAAACAAAACAATGGGCTAATCTGTGTTTACAGCCCGGGGCGAAGGCGCAGTGTGTGTGTGTGTGTGTGTGTGTGTGTGTGTGTGTGTGTGTGTGTGAAATACACGCTAACAAACGATGTTGTTTTCCTCAGAATTGAAAGGATTGTGGTTCCCAACCCTTTGCGACCATCTGGTTTTAATAAGGTTTGTTTGTCTGACTGGACCGCAGGTAATCGGCCTCCTGCTTTGGATGAAGATGTCTGACCTCCATGAGCAGGCTCATCCGCCCGGATGAAGGGGAGAACCTGCTCCTGTTGGTGCGCTCAACTGAATCCACGTCAAATTAACTTCAATTGTTTTGGGATTTGCCTTTTTTTCCAAAAAAGAACATAATAGACGTAACGGTCGACCTTCATGTTGATTATAAATAAATCCACCTTTTGCCTTAAAATAACTTGCAGTTATTGTGGAAAAACAGAACTCGGGATCTCATAAAAGCACACGCGAGCGCCCCCCCCCCCCCCCCCCTCGGATGGTTTCCATCTGCTGGCAGATGGGCGAGCGTCTCACCCGGCCAGCCCCCCGAAGATGTCCTTGACGTAGGAGTAGTCTCCCCCCGACTTGGGGATGGTGACGCCCAGCTCGGCGTAGCACAGCGCCCCGATGGCCGTGATGACGCCCGTGACGATCCAGACGATCAGGGCCACGCCCACCGAGCTGGCGTTCTCCATCACTCCCTTCGGGCTGACGAAGATACCCGAGCCGATAATGTTACCTGAGGGGGGGGGGGAGAAAGAGAGGGGAGAGTCTGGTGTCAGTACAGGTTCAGGGAAATGAGCCAAGCATAGAATAAATACTTAACTAGAAAAGGGGCCTTTTTTAAATTCACACACAAACTGGGACAGCCAGAACCTATGAAGTCACCTAAACCCCCCCCCGATGTGCATAATTGTGCGTGTTGTTGGTGCCAGATGCAGTGAGGGGAGACACAACAGTCAATGAGGGACTGCTAGCTGCACAGTTTGAGCGAAGCGGAGCCATCGGGGCAGAAAAGGAACTTCTAACCTCTAATCTGCTGACTTTGCACAGAGTAAGGATAAGATGGCACGAGACCGAGTGGGGTGAAAGAGTACAAAGACAGAGGAGGGGGGGGGAATAAAACCGTGGCAGAGTCAATGAGCATCACGGTGCCCGGTATTTCACGGCAGAACTGAAGCATAGGGGGGAGGTTCTGGAGCAACATGAAAGCCGGCGAGATTATCCTCCAATCAGATTCAGCTGACTGGGTCGACTGGGCTTGGAACGTTGAGAGGGGGGGGGGGGGGAAATGAAAAGGTGTCTTGCTCAAAGGTTGAAGGTTAGGGACAGTGACTGGATGATAGGGGGAGTTTACAGTTTTACAGCACAAATGTAAAAAGTACAAATGGATGACTTGGTGGTTTTCTCATCTTTGGCTCTTAAGCTATTAGACGGACAGATTTTGATTACATTGCATCTTCAGGTATATGAATATAATTATTAGAAAACTGAACTAAACTACTATAACCAAAGATCAATTAATAACCCAAACATCAGATAAGGTTAGAGCAATGTACTGAAATGTAACGTCAAATGGAAACGCTCCAAACCGCTGATACGGTGGACATCTTTATGTCCACAGTGTGGTCGTCAGTGCATGAACTTTGACATCTGGGCGGTGAAGGGAGGGGAGGGGGGGGGGGGCAAAGTATGCCTCAACTCAGCGTTTTCCCCTCAAACTCCCCGACGTGCTTACGGTTTGCGGAAGCAGATGAGAGGCGGCGTGCTGGTTTCTGGTCCGAACGGCTTCATTACGAGACATTTACTTCAGGGCGAGCAAACGTGCGCGTTGGCATGTTGTGTGTCGGCGCGAGACATGCTGACTCTGTGGAACCGCTTTAGGTTTCCTGTACTTGTGGTCTCTTTTTTTTTTTTTTTTTTTTATATACATGCTTTTGTCTTCAACTACAAGAACAAGAGAGAACATGACATTTAAAACACGAAAAAAATGTTTAAACTTTAAATCCGAACCAAATGTTCCTTGTCATATTTGTTTGTTTCTTTACGTCTCTCAGGGGGCCTCGGCCTCTTCCAGCTTCCATTTTTTTTTTGTTAATTTGCTTTATCGCTCTGCAGAGGA
The DNA here is from genome assembly GCF_949316345.1 of Pungitius pungitius. Lineage (NCBI taxonomy): Eukaryota > Metazoa > Chordata > Actinopteri > Perciformes > Gasterosteidae > Pungitius > Pungitius pungitius. The sequence goes on along the minus strand of NC_084900.1, from coordinate 4,096,158 downwards.
AGAGGCTCGGCCCTTCACGTGCGCCCTGAGCACACGTTCACGCTTCTCCTCCTGGACTTTGTTTGATGCCCTCTGACTGCAGGGTGGGTTATCAACCAGTTTATAATTCGCTCATAATTACAATGGTTTATCATTCGTAACAAACCCAATGAATCCGAGTGGAGGCCACACGTGCAAACGCAAGAGACACAACCGATGAACTCTGCCGGGTTTTTTTTTTGTTTGCCGCCACGACACATGATCGACAGCAGCGGACCATGAATATTAAAAAGCACGTGTGTGTTTGCGCAGCCTCTTCATAAAGCCTCTCTGGGGATTAGAGCTTGCGTTAAAGCCCTGTTCAAACAGCCCCCCCCCGAGCTGATGCAACCTGCTGCCTGGCCCTCAGCCAGGGCCCCAGGGGGCTTTGTGAGTTATTATGACCCCAAATCAATCCACGACGCCGAGGCAATTCGCGAGAAAGGGGAGAGTTTGGGCGATCTCTGGGGGGGGGGTTTGAGAGACACGAGGCATGAGCCGAGCGCACACGTCTCAATGGAGGCGAAACGTGTGCATGTTACGGAACACACTGGCTCAGACGGGGCTAAGCCGGGCAAAGCTAATAAAAACAGCATTCTCAGGGCAGGGCCTTCCTCCAAGCAAAGTTCCCAACTCCTGATTGTGCACATTTCTGGATTCATGTGTATGAGAGAGAGAGAGAGAGGGGCCCCTTGTGCGATGGTGACAATGAGTGACCTTGGTCAAGGTGCTGAAGAGGAGGCTGCCAAGGACAGTACGGTGGGCCCCCGCCGGGCGGCGTGCACTCTGGACGGCCGTAAAGCAATCGCCCCTCAGATTTCACGCCGCCAGGCGGTTTCCTTTAACGTCCGGGCCGTAAACGGCTCAATCAGCGGCGTTATCTGCGTGCCGTCGCGCAGATACGCTCGAGTGTGCACGGGGCAACTGGGGAGACGACGTCAGCAGCTTTCGAGAGCCGTCGTTCTAGAGAAACGTGTGTAAATGGGTCAAAGGTCGGCTTGAGAAAGACCTTTCGCGGTGAACCCTCCAGGGGTTTAGGCTGTAAATCACAAAGTGAGCAAGAACACAACCTCCTCGACAACACTTTCAAAGCTGCTCTCCGTCTGTCTCTCTCTCTCTTCTCCTCCCGTTACCATGGAAACGCAAGAGCGAATGAGTCAGCCCCTGTACTCTTCATCCTGCCAAGGTCAGACCACACACGCGTTCACCTGGACAACCTGTGCCGCGTTCCGCCCCCCCCTATCGATCCACCTGGCGTCTGAATGTCTTTATCTCAGATCATATAATGAATGAAGATTCAATACAATAAACCAAGATAATTTGTTCCAAAGAGAAGGTCAGGCAGCTCTGCCAGATTGTTAATGACCAATCTGCATCATCATTTACCGGAGTCTGACCATAACGATATAGTAACGAGGTTGTGTAAACTACTTAGATAAGATAATTGTGCACCACATCTCAAAGAAACACGGATTGCATCACCACGGATTCACATGCACAATCAGCACTTTTGAAGTTTGACTTAATTATTTAGTTGTTTTTTTTATTTCAAATACAACCGAGTCAGTCATGTGATCCAGACTTTTGTGAATGGGCCTTAAAGACCACTACGTTACGTTTGCGCCAACCGCTGTGCACGCGCGCGTGTAGGCGCGGCGCACATCTGTACCCGTGTTACGTTCGTCCTTATCGCGAACGCGCCACAAACGTGAAGCTCCGGCATAAACCCGCTGACAAGGTCATGGCACTGAAAACACACAACACCCGCCCTCACCTTTCGCTCCTTCCTCGCTCTTACGTTTGACGGTTGGCCGCGTGTCGAACACACACACACACACACACACAAGAGAAAGTGCACGACAGAAAGCGGTCCCCAGAAGGAGTTAAGAGTGAAAACACACTCACCGACAATGATTCCGCAGGCGCTCACAAGACCGATTTCCTTCTTGAGGGCCACCCCGCCTCCGGAGTCCTTTTCGCCGGCAGCATCCCCCCCGGCGGAGCCCGACGTGCGCTTTCGTGCACCGTCCGTCATTTTGTGGACGGTTGGACTTTTGTAGATGTAGTTGTTGTTGTTGTTGTTGGAGGGTTTTTTTTTCAACCTTCACTTACACCACCCGGCCGCAGAAACGTACCGCGCTTATCTGAAGAGGAAAGTTGTTGCGCCGTCAGCAAACTGGGGCAATACGGGGTGTTTTTTTTTTTTATCAATAAAAATGAAAATGAATTAATGAATTGAGTTCAGGCAGATGGGGGGGACACTTGCGCCAAAATATCACGTGTCCTTTACCTCAAGGTATGAGTACGAGCTCACATCCAACTGAGTCACCGCTGCTGCTTCGGCGCCACAGGTCCCGGTTCTAAACGCGCACCGAGTCCACAAAAAAGCGCATATTCCCGTGCAGTTGCTTTAAAAGTCACTCAAGGAAATAAATAATGCGTCTCAAATATTTCAGAAACTACCAAAAAGCTGTCACCGTTTCCGTGTTTCCAGGTGTGACCAAGTCATCATCTGCGCACAACCAGAAGCCGTTCAGGTCCCGCCTCGCGCACACCCGACCTGCGTCTAGTGGTTATCCATGGTCCTCTTCATATTAGTAAAGTAGCGCCGCCCCCCCCCCCAAAAAAACCCGCCTATATTTCCCCCCTTCTTCTGCCCCCCCCCCCCCCCATCCCAGGACCCTCCCATCACTCTCCCGACCATCAGCTGTTCCTCTGCTGCTAATGCTGTGTGCGCCAATAGATTCGTCCCCAAACAAGGCAGCTTGTGCATGAAAAGCAAACAAGAGATGTCGCTTGTTTTTTCCTCGGCACTTCCTCTAACCGTCTGTTCCGCTCTCACGCACACGCACACGCACACAGAGAAGACACTTATTATTCAAGATGCAGCGGCAGGATCTATATTTAGCCCTTTCGACAAGAAGTCACTCGATGTGATGCAAGGCTGCTGGTGCGCGGCGTCTCGCACGCTCACACCACGCTGCTTGGTTGTTTCCACCTCCCCCCCCCCCCACCTCAACCTGAGGCGTGACCCTGCAAAAACAGGGTGCTTTTAGTGAATGATTTCACGTTACATCAGAGTTAATCGTGCCTGTTGGCCGTTTGTTGGATATTTGTCTGCATGCAAATATTTCCTCCCTCCCCCCCCCCCTGCCGAAGCGTATCTCGCTTTTATCTTTCCGAGGCCATTTTGGGACAACGGACTTGAGTTGAACGTATGCATGAAAGCAGACTGAATAAAAAGAGTGTATTTCCCTTTAAATCAGGATACACATGCAGCGAAAGAGGAGTTATTTCCTCATTCTTTAAAAAATGGCAACAAACAGAACGAAAGTAGCGTTGTGCTTACGGAAACATATTTCCAGCCTTATTCATCCTTTTTTCGTTGACTTTAGAACGATAAAAAAAGAAGAATAAATTGACGCAGAACAACGACTCGTCTTTGCAGAGTGAAAAGCAGAGTAAACTCTGGTGTTTTTGTTGTTTATGCGCATGTTGTTGCAGAATAAGATCACCGTTAAAGGTGAAGCAGCAGGAGGCCTTGGGCCTCGGGTTTGGGTTTCGGTAAAAGGATCCCGAGTGTACCTGGTCAGTGAAGCGGGAAGGGGGCGCACGCGGCTCAACCGGGCCGTGCACGTGCATCGCCATTCGCTCACCAGCCTAGCTCTTGGGGGGAGGGGGGGGGGGCCCTGTGGTTTATGGTACTGGTGTTGTACTCAGTAGTTCATTCCTATGTGGACCGGTGCTTCAGGTTCTGCAATCTGAAACCCACACATGTCTTTTTCAAGTGACCTGATGACCAGGAAATCTGCCGATCAATACGTCCATAGGAAGGCTCTCTGATGGAATATAATGACCTCGTTGGCTCTGATGGTGTCAATGGCGTCGGTTCCCAGCACACTGATTGGATCCAAATGGCATCCTTTGGCATCCATTGTTTGCTTGATGAAGTCAGATTGCTTCTGATTGCGTTATTTACAGCAGGATGATAGGATCCGATTAAATAATTACTAGGTGATGGAAATGGACTGTATCACTTTTTGTTTTTATGTGTTCTTCTATTGGCCAATGGTTGCTGATTGTGAAATATCTTGAGCTTGATTTGATAAACTGACACTGAAAAAAACTCTGCATTCATACGAGTCCAACTCATCAAAACCACTTATCTCCGGCCCTTCAATCCCGGTATCAATTGACAGCATTCAGTAATATTTAACTCTCTGATGGGGGTGTCAAATCACACGTATTGCCATCAATAAATAGCTTGAGTTTAGTTGGATTAGTGTGCTTTGGTCTGTAATTACACGCTCGGGGCGCATGAACAAAGAGAGGGGGGGGGTCTTAACATGTTCTTCAGCAGCAGCAGCAACGCACACACTGTGGCAAAACGAGTGAACAAATAAAGAGACGTGATTTTTCAGGCAAACCAATGCGGTTTAAACTTTACAGGCATGTCCTGAGTCAGCTGTTATTGGGAGTTTATCTTTGAGGTAAAGCTGACCCTGCACCTTTACTCTGATAGCTGTGTGTGTGTGTGTGTGTGTTGGGACACAAACAATGCCTGTACTCACACACACAGAACAGTGTACTACAATGCTCTCAGTTGCAATTTGGTGGGTTCAAATACAAGGAAAATGAGCTTTATTGCTGTATTTTTTTTATCTCAGCCTAATGAAAAGGTAGATTTATCGAGTTGATTCACCTCTGCAGCCCTTTTTTAGGGTCCTCGCCGCTCACGCACGCATTCCATCTTTTACATCACATGGAAGCTTACGTAATCATCTAAAACATATGTAGACTCATAGCATACATGTCGGCACACACACACACACACAATCTGCAGACCTGGAAGGTGACGGATCGGTTGGTGAAAGGCAAGGAGATTTGACCAGATAGGGCTGTTAATGAGTAACCCCCCCCCCGTTTCAGCTCGTTTGCTGCCCAGTGGCTGGAAAATTGGACCAATAACATGCAAACACAGAGGTAATGGCCGTGAGCACCAAGCCCAGAGCAACAGAACCGTAAAGAACCAAGCCGGGCTAGCCGTTTCCACCCGGTTCTTGTCTTTATGCTACGCTAAGCTAACCACCTGTTGCACCTGTTGGCTGTAGAGTAGTCCCCAAGCAAACAAAGAGAGATGGAGATCAGTCGTCTCATTGAATTCTGTGGCCTATTTCCTAAAAATGCAGAGCTATTCCTTTAAGGAGCTTGGAGACGCACCCTTTGCCCTTTATTCAGTCACAATTTGGATTGTTCCACACATAGAGTCAAAGTATATTACTCTCATCTGCTCATCTGAAGTCTCCGGCTAAACTAAGCTGAACCGCTTCCTCTCACCCGGAGAAGGGGGGGGCGGGGGGGGGGGGGGATTTCGGCAGAGGGCTCCTTTTTTCTGCCCGGTGACTGGGTGGACCAAGTCTGAGATCAACTCAACGCAACGATTCTCATGGCCCCCGAGGGGTCCGAGTCTCACTGCGGTCAGATTTAACAGCCAATTAAAATACGGGAGATGAAAGAGGGAAGATTACCGCCATCAGAACCCAATATGACACTTTGGGCCGGATTACGCCGGCGTCCCTCCTGACGGACAGAGAGCACAGAGCCTGGGAGACGTGTTCGGGAATCACCTGGAACCAGAGATACAAAATCCCCCAAGAGTAGCTCAAGTGTTGGTTTTTACCTCCCAAATACCCCTTTGTTCTGTTCCCAATGTGGCATTTAATGTGTCGCCGCTTTTAATCTCATACCTTTGACCTACTTGGTCAAAATGGCGTGCATTTGAACAGAAGTCAGCTGAATTGACACAAAAAAAAGGAGGAAAAAAAAAGGAACTCGAGAGGCAATAACGGGAACGTTTGAGTTGGGAAATCAGATGGTAGGAACAGTGCAAAGAGCCGTTAATCACTCGACATTCCTTCAGAGAGGTGTCGCTGTGGGTTTGATGAAGGGGGGTCAGAGAGTTGGAATGTGCTGGTCTTAATGGGATGAGATACGTTGTTAATGGACGGGCCTTCAGCACGTTTTGCTTCCTTTGTTTGACTGAACTGGGACTCGTTGCGGATCGACCGCGGTTTCCTCTGGTTACCGTTAACTCAATTGTCCCCTTTAGTATTTCATTTCTCCAAAAACAGGTTGCAGATTTGACAGAGGAATTGCTCTGTGAATAAATAACCCTGCATGTTTTGTAATGGGATATTACCGGAGTGAAGGGAAACAAAAGGGAAAAGATTCAGCAGCAGCTGGAAGACGATATCAGAGGGAGGAGGAAGAGGAGGAGGAGGAGTCATTATGTCACAACCAAAAGAAAGGGAACATTGTGTCAAGTTTTGATAACAAACATGCGTTTGATGGCCCCCACTTAAAAAAAATACCTCCAGCTGTCCTCAGGTACAAAATGTAGGAAAAAAAAGCAAATACTCAAAATGAGGTTAATGAAACTAAAAAGGCACAGATTCATGTATTCGTACCACGTGCTCACGTGCTGTTGTTTTTGGAAACATCAGCAACGCCCCCCCATACAAGGAGCCCGAGGGGGGGCGAGTCTTGCTCTTCCAAGAACTGTCCCCCGTCTTCTTCCAGTTGGCGAGGGAGCACGTGTTGGTTCCCCCAGGGGGGGCCGGTAATGTTGCCACGCCGTTTTCCTGCTTAGGTCTGTAAGCGTGGAGGGGCAGGAGATGGGGACATGTGTCACATGGGAGAAGCGCGCTGTGCAGGGGGGGTCACTGGGCGAGGGAACACACATTTGGAAAGTGGTGATGTTTTTGCGAGGGAGACAGGAATGTGTGAATTTACAGTGGGGGGGGGGGGAGGAAAGAGAGGTGGTAGAAAGAAGGGATTGAAGGTTTCGAGGAGCAGCAGGAGGAGAAGGAGGAGGAGTGGTGAAGGGGGCGCTGGAGCAGGAGGAGGAGGGGGGGGGGGGGGGGGGGGGTAATGTGAGCCTGGTGTTTACCACGTCCCTCCAAAACATTTGAGTTCTTAGGACAATGTGTACGAGGAGGTGACGTGTTGCCATCACGCCGCGGAGAGAGAAAGTCTGCTCGCTTCGGAGGCCGATTTGAAAATAGAACCCGTCATCTGGGAACGTGGCTGAAGGTCCACGGGCCGGAGGGCGGCTTAGGAACATTCGGGACAAGGGCTTTCTAGGTTTTACCGCCCTCAAATGAAGAAATAGACACACTTTGTCTCATTAAAGAAAACCCACAACAAAAAATATCTGATTATAATTCAGAATGGTGATTATTAGTCTTTACTTCTTTACTAAGAGTTGCTGATGGTTCATCTGCTGCTTCTATTATTCATTGTGTATTTATTTGTTTGCCGGGGGGGGAAATCAGGCGTCACCCTTCTTTCAGGGCAGTCGGTTCATCTAAACATAACTCCTTGTGAGTATGAGACGCGGGAACACAACGATCCGCCGTCTCTCCAGCGATTTTTCGCCCGTTCCTCAAAAGCCAAACCGGTCTGAACTCGCCTGCCTTCCCCGTCTCACTGAGTCAGGGCTCCAAGCAGCTGACGCGCTCTCTCTCTCGCTCTCTCTCTCTCTCTCTCTCTCTCACGCGGCTCGCTGTTTACCCCGGTCCTTAATATAACTGTGGAACGGATCGCTGCTGGGATGCACACTCTTCCCTGGGGGAGGCCCGAGGCTCACTTTGGTCAACAAGAAAACAAACGGAAACAAAATTGAAGCCCCTTGATTCCGAAAAATTCGGGGACTCTTATTCTCGACGCACGGGCGGAGAGGCCTTCAGAGGCCCTGGAGAATAACACGGGGTGATTGTTGATGTCAGCAGTAATCCCGGTCAGCTGAGTGTGTTTGTGCGCTCTAAAGCCCTCAGAAACACAACTTCCTCCTGCACGGTGGAGGAGGAGGGAGAAACGCGAATGAGATCGAGGGGGGGGGGGGGGGGGGAGGGGGTGTTCCACGGTGCAGCACATTTAGTGTCCTCCCACCCGAGTGTGTGTTTTTCTCGTATTCTCCCCCCCCCCCTCCTCGGTCCAGCCCCTCACCGGCTGTTTTTAAAAGGAAGTCTGGCTGAATCCAGTTCACTCCGCCTGAAGAAAGGAACCTCCACATCTTACTCTCTCTCCTCCCCGCCTCCCACCTCCATCACCTCACCTCTCCCGCCGTCACCGCCTATTGTCTCCCCCACCCCCCGTCAAGGTTCCTCCTCTCGCTCCTTAGAGAAGAAAAAACGCCAGCTCTCAACAAATATGTACAAACTAGTGGAAATGGAGCAATGGGTCTGGTGCCACTACAGTCCAGGAAGACGTGGGCCAAAAGCTCCTTCGGAGCAGCGAAGGACGAGGTGGAGGGGCCGCTGCTCGCAGGCGGACTGTCTGCATTGGTGTGATTTTGATGTGTGAGGACACGCGTGTGTGTGTGTGTGTGTGTTTTACATGATCGACCGCTCTTGTGAAGGTGTCGAATCTGACACTTCTCTTCTCTGTGGATCTTTCCCACGGTGACGCTTCCCTTCTCCGGCACAGGAAAGCATGCATCATAAGCCCGACATGCTCTCAGCTGATCAGATGGTGTGCAGCTATAGATTGTGATGGGTTTCCACTAAAGGGGCGAAAAATCGAAAGGTGGATTTTCCACCTCAAGGACGCCACTTTCTTGTCGGCTGGTTGGAAAAGTAAAAAATTAATGCTGCGCGTGCGAGTGCAGGCCGGACTATAAATACCCGCTGCCACTGCCACGTCACATCAGCCCAACATCTCACATATCTTTCTGCATTCGGATCATGCAGACATATTGATATTCCGGATGCCGGTGCCAAACTCGACCTTTCACATCCGTCCAGTCACAAAAAAAAAACAGCAAGCGAAGAGGAACGCCAATGAAATGAAAGCGGTTTTCGATGTGAAGGACAGATTCTTACATCTGAAACCCGCGCTCACTAATGTCTTCAGCATAGCATCAATTATTCAGCGTTCTCTTGATTTGTATAAGCAACATGAATAAAAATGGGGGAAGGAGGCTCTCTGTGCCGTTCTGATTGATGGCAACAAACTGTAAAGGTGCTGGCTGATTTCATTGTATTGTTTAACAGTGCAAGCTGGACAACATGACATAACAAAAGTGAACTGACGGAAACCTCAATAATGAAGATCCTCGAAGATTAAAATGATAAAAAAAACAAGCCAAATGAAAACTTCATGTGATTCATTTTCTAAAGCAGAAAAAAGGAAGTTGATTTAAAAGGGACCCCGGAAAGTCAGACCTGATCCCAACCGACCCGAGGATCTCATAGCAGGTTAGATGATACTTTGACATTGGATCCGTGGAAATAAAAATGGACGTCAGCCACAAGTAACCCCAGTATGCAAGGAAATAAACCACAGAACTCTTGACAAGCTGTTGAGAATATATAACTATAGGGTTATATACTGTATAACTACCAACAAGAGAGCACATGTGTCATGTGAACTTACTCCCTATTATTGTGAAACTCCTTTTAATGCACTCAGTCACAGATAAATCAATAATATCTGCATTACTGAAAATAATTTAAGTTGTGGAACATGTGCACATAACATGCATAACTATTTGTTGTGACTACACAAGCTACACAAACTAAACAGATGAGCCAAAACGATTGATTTAATGTAACTTCCCTTTTGCCATCTAGTGTAAAACAACTACTAGACTAGCGCCTGTATTTTACTACTTGTCCTTGATGTGAATCACTCAAAAGTGGCATGAATGTTTTAACAGAATGAGGTTTTGATAACTTCTTTCCATCAATTGTTAACGCTTCCCTCACACATTTGTAATAGGGCGCCACCAGGCGGCCACGGTGCGCCAGAGCACCCTCTTCTCATTTGAGTTGTACCGGCACGCAGCCGCCTGCAGGGGGCAGTGTGACGTCACTCTGTGACAACGTGTGGACCCACCAAAGAAGAGGCTCTATTCTTTTTATTAAAAGATCAACTTTTAATTTAATTTTATAGTGTTTAAGAGGCATGGACACAATTACCGAAACGGTGAGGTTTGTGATTCAAAGTTTATTTTAGATAGTTACACTACGTAGAGGTTACATTGGCCTGACACTGCTATGCTAGCTAAAGACTAAAGGCTGAACTAAAGGCTAAAGACGTTAAAAAAAAAACCGTTGAGCTAACGTTGTTAAAGAGACAAAGCTTTAAAGTTACTAGTCTGTGGTGGCTTTTTTTGTTTATCTAAAATGTAATGTGGCGTTTAAGACAGACACATCAACCTTGAATATTAAATAAATATATCTCCCCTTCAGTAGAAGTTACCCTGCTGAGGTTGTTTGAGTTCAAGTCGTTAAAAACGCTTTAGAAACTTCTCCATCTTTGGTGCCACAAATTGACCGTTTTTTCTTCGGCTGTTTCCAAGCAAATGAAGGACATTAACAACTCAACAGCCACGCATATCCGTCTCAACACAAAGATACAGAACTACGGGAATGTGGCAATATACATAGTGTGAATGTGACGTTTAGACTTTAGAGGCACGTCAAATCCAATAATGATGACTTCAGATAGAACTCCACAATAACTCCATGATCAAAATTAATTCATAATTGGAAATGAACATAAGAAATGTACAACCCTCTAACAAACACATAAGTAAACTCAACATAATACTTTTATGTCCCCGACATTTTACTCTGAGCTCACACAGTACAAATATTTAACCTGATTTTAAATGAATTGAGCTGTGAAGGAACGTTTTGGAAAGGTCCTTGAGGCCAGAAACCCGATGAACGTGTAGTCACCTGTTGCTACTGCATCCGCTGTCAGGCGATCAAAGACAAGTGAGAGAACAGGTGTGAGATTACAATCGTGTTGGGCTCGTGTTAGTATGAATATTATGGCCTTCTAGGAAACCTCATGCCAAAAAAAGCCACATTGAATTGATTTGTATGCTAGCGGGAAACTTCCAGTGCCGTCAAAAAAAATGTGACCTCTTAATGTTTTTTTTTTTTTTTTCCTTTTACAGAGGAGGAGTGTGTAAGGAAACAGGTAAGTGTCCAGTGTGGGACCTTCTTATTCTTATCCTTGTATAGACTGTGAAGCGGATGAAGCATTTTTACGCCACAGCGTTTGTGACCAAGAGTCAGCGTCAGCATCCTCAGACGGGAGGCCGCAGAGAAAAAAAATCTGTTCTCAGAATCTGTGACTAACACACGGTTTCTTTTTCGGTGTGTCTGTTTTGCAGTATTTGTTTGCTCTGCGTGTGTTTTGGGGTTTGCAAACGTAGCATGTGACACCGCGCACACATCCTTCCTCCCGTGTTGACCCACAGATCCCTAAAAAAAACAAACTAAAACGTCCTCTTTTTTTGTTTTTGAAGGTCCAGGTCTAAAAAAAGGGCCTGAAATTGTCTGAAATTTTAGAAAGGCAGACATTCAATTTGATCCGCGTCTGACTGAGTGAGCGTATGTGTGCTTATTTGTTCAGTCATTGTTGTAATTTGTGAAATTTCATGTCACTCAACAACTGCTTTATTTGGATTTGAATTTGTTTAGACTCCGCTAAATGTGTGTCCGTACATCTTGTCATGCCTAACCACACATTTTAACTCTGTAGAAGAGACCTATATGACCGAAATGTTCCAATCTGTTAAAACATCACAACTTGATTCAAAGCCATACTCAATATGTCTTCGTGGTACTTCCATATACAGTACGTGCCGGCCGCTCTCCCTCACAAAATTGGCTTTAATATATTCAGTGTGACCGACACACAACCCCGCAACAACACACACTAGTCTCCATCCGCGCCCCCCCCCCCCCCCCCCCCACCCCCCCTGTCTCCCTTGGGACCCCCGCACAAGTCTCCAGTGCCAAAAAGCAGGAAGTCACAGCTGTGCTCACCCCCCCCCCCCCCTTCAGAGCAAGGGTGTGTGTTTTTTTTGTGTCAATCTGCATTTGTGTGTTGATCTGGGTCAGTGTGTGTGTGTGTGTGTTAGTCACTTTATTTATTATGAGTTCATCTGGCCAGTATGATGCTAATTTATATTCCCACCTCCTTGGTGCAGAAGTTTCCAGTGCTGTCAAACTAGAGAGACAACGAAAGCTTATACGGGCTGATAAACACTGTGTACCTAATGTCCAATAGCATAAGAGTTACTGCACTGGATGCTGCAGTGGAAACACACACGCACACACACACATACACACACACACACGGTTTGTCAACTCTGCTTTTATATTGTTTCTTTTGCTCTTCACTTCTTTATTTCTTTACTTTACTTTTTTAGTTTGGGTCTTGGGCCATTTTTCATCATTTTGAATTGACCACATCAACAATTACCTGATTAATCCCAAATCAACTGTCAAACTATTGTGAAAATCAACATGTAATATTTGCAATTATTCAACATGAAATGGCAAATACGAAATGTGGCTACAGCCACTCAATCGTGATGACTTTCTGCATCTCTTCTGGACATTTTCGCTTTCGTCTTTCTGAAACCTCACAGACGCAATGAAGAAAACAAGTGGCTGCAGCTCCACTTCCGATGGAGGGAAATGTTTGCCCTGCGGCGCGAGCAACGGTTCCCCCGCTGAGCGACACGACGGGCCTCGCTCCGACACCTTTCTGGTACGGATTTAAACGCCGACCGCGAGCCCTCAGGCGCCCGACCTCACTGATGCTGGCGAGGTTGAATGGGAGCCAATCGCTGCAGCCGGGGGATCCAAACATCTCTGTTGCTGTTTTCACCCAAACAAGGAAGGACGTCGCGGCAGCAGATTCTCGAGGTTTCGGAGTGAGATTTAAGTCCACACACTTTTGGCCATGTAGTGCATCTCATTGGTCTACTTTCGGCTCGTTCCTCCTATTTTGTCGTCGTTCCCCGTGAAGTCAGCCCTTTGCCGTAAATCTCCGGGCCTTCGGGGTTTAATAGGCGCACTGCGCCTCTGTGACACCGGCGGCCTTTGTTTTGGTTACGGATAAAACCGCTGGAGGGGAAACACAACAGCAGAGAGAGAAGCAGAAAAAACGGGGGAGAGGCTGTACGAGTTCGAGTGGACGCAGAGGAGGAGGGTGTGAAATACTTCTTGATCATGACGGAAACCGAGAAGGAGAGCCGACGAGGGAGAGGAAAAGGAAAGCTGCTGAGACAGCGATGATTTCACCAAGCACGTATCCACAGAGGACCTAGTTTCCTCAGATCAAAATGTCACACCTTCCTCCAAACTCTGCATCCGTGTGTCTCTCGTTGAATCTCCACTTGTTTTGCACCCCCCCCTCCCGTCATCCCACGTCTCATCCCCCCCCCCCCCCCCCTTCCCTCCCCCGCCTTGTTCGAGCTGATTCTCAGGGTGCTACACGTGCACGGCGCTGATCCATGGAGCCGGTCTCAGTGGCCGCTGTTTGCTTTTGGGGCCGTTGACAAGTTGACAGCCAACATCGAACCTCACTCCGCTGTCAGGGAGAGAGGAAGAGAGCGAGAGAAGGGGGGGGGGGAGGGGAGGGTGGGAGACACGAGAGAAAGGGGGAGGTGAGAGAAAAGGAGGAGGAGAGAGACAAAGGGGTGTGGGGGGGCGGGGGGGGGGGGGGGGTGGAGGGGAAAGGACTTCACGACTGGACTGCCCCCTTTTCCCCCTCAGCCGCTCTCTATCTCTGAACTTTTTTTTTTCCACCGTCCTCCTCCGCTTCGTGCTTTTTAAAAAAAAAAATCCTTTGCGGAGAGGAGGAGAACAAGCACTCAGAGCCGGGCTGACGGTGCAGGCAGGAGCGTCACGTAGGAAAACAGGAGCCCGAGGGGCAGCGCACCAGCACTGAGGAAGATTGAAGAGGCTTTTTTTTTTTCTGACTGAGCAACAAGATTGACTTACAGACAGAAGTGGCTGAAGGAAGAGGCAGAAAGGAGATAACTATTGAGAGACTCCCAACAAACTACACATTGAAACATACGGACTGCACTCAAAGCAAGGAGACGTTATTTTTGGAGACAGGCGGGCAGACACCTTGCCAGAGAGCTTCAACATTTTTGCATACCGAACTAGAATTTTCTTCCACTGGAGAGAGAAGGAGGGGAAGCGGAGGGACGGAGGCACGTTTTAGAATCTGAAGAGAGTAGTCCTCATCTTCTCTCAGCAATGCTTTTGAGGATCCATGCACTGAACCGTTGCTGCCTGCCATGTTCCCGGATGCTGACACAGGCATAGGAAATATTTAAATCCACCGAGAAGAGGATCCACTTTATGTTTTTTTTTTTTTTTTTTTTTTTTTTGCTTCTTCTGTGCAGGTTGTTGTTGCTGACTGTCACTATGTTTTCTCAAAGGTACTCTTTAACACCATCATGGACTTCTTGCCTCTTGGTGTTGTGCGTCCTGGACGTGTGGACCACAGCCTGGCCGGCAGCCCAGCAATCCCAGCCCCGCCAGCAGCAGCCCCGCCGGTCCAGGCAGATGCCGCCCTTAACCTCCTCCTCCTCGTCCTCCTCCTCGTCGGCCGGCAACCTGTCGGAGAGCGCCGAGCGCAAAGTGGAGCGCCTCGGCCAGGCGTTCAAGCGCAACGTCCGGGAGCTGCGGGAGAAAAGCTCCTGCCTGGACCTGGTGTTCCTGGTGGACGAGTCGTCCAGCGTCGGCGCCAACAACTTCCTGAGCGAGCTGAGGTTCGTGCGCAAGATGCTCTCCGACTTCCCCGTGGCGCCCGAGGACACGCGGGTGGCCTTGGTCACCTTCTCGTCCAAGACCCACGTCGTGACGAGGGTCGACCACATTTCGGCGCCCAAGTACAGCCAGCACAAGTGCTCCCTGTTCAACCAGGAGATCCCGGCCATCAACTACAGAGGAGGCGGCACCTACACCAAGGGGGCATTCCAGAGGGCCGCGGTGAGTCACTCATGTCACTGAGGCATGGTGGTGCGCCTTAATGTTCCCGCAGGTGCACGTCTCTCAATAATGAACCATGAGTTTGCTTTTCAAAAACCTCTTCTATGTGTGTGTGTGATCGTGGCTTAGCAAGACTGTAAATGAGGCCCCACGTGTCCTTGCTCTAAATGACACAGCAGAGGGGAAGCCGCTCGCCGGCTACGTGTTGAGGAGTTTCCCCTCATAAAAAACGCCATTAAGGGGAATCTGCGCTTGCATGCTTATGGATACACAAAAAACGAACTACGCGCATGTAATGCTGAGGCGATGGGCTCGCTATGAGTGGAACAAAGAGCTGGACTCAACGCGTGCGGGTTGAGTCGACTCCTTTCACTCAATCACTCATTCATGGCGACACACCGTGTCTCTGAAACAGAAGCATGGCCCGGTGTCTATCTGAATTTGTTTTGGCAGGCAGGGATTTGGCCGTTATGCGGGATTACAAGGGGTCAGAATGTTAGCTGGTTTATGGTTTGTTGCTTGGAGCTGCCTGACACCCAACCACACACAGACACACACACAGACACACACACGCACGCACCGAGAGCATATGGCACAGTTCATCCGTCAAGTCCAAACAGCCCAGCTGTAAAAGCTGCGTTGGTGGTATAGGGGCTGGTCCTGTGTAAACACACACGCTCACACACCTCGGCTCACGCCTCAGATCTTCCCTCACTTCAGGAGCCTCGTGAGCTTCGTGCTGAATCGCCACACACGAGGCAAGGTACTGGTGCCTTTTGGGGTCCGTTGACAGGGGAATGCTGCAGCCTGTCACCCAGCTCCTTCATGTGGTTTTGCAGTTGGCCTAATGGCTGTTGCAAACCCCCTTTGCAGAAGGGGAAGGACAAACGGCCCACGCCGGGGCTGGTTGACAAATGTGCGTAGAAGATGCAGAGACACGGGTGCGATCGTGGGCTCTGATGACGTGTGGGATAAACCACCGACTTTCCAGAAATATGGAAAAACCATAAAAGATTCGTCAGCCTATTTTTTGACAGGGAGGTAAGTAAGCCGAGTCGTGACAGGTTTACCTCCCAGTCCATCCCCGTTAAAAGCTAATCGCCTCGGACCTTCCATCCTCCGGCTCACTGCTGAAAGCTCGGCCCTCAGGCTCGGCCTCCTTTAGTTAAGTGCTGATAAGGAGGCCGCTGGCTGCATCCCAGCCGCTAAAGACCACAACAATACCAAGAAAAGGCTCTCTGGGGGAAACTTCAGTGCCTCTTAATATTCTTCACAAACACTCTGAATGTTTGGGGTCATTAAAGGATTGATGTAGTAGTTTGAATCACCGCTGCTCCGGCTCTTATTAAAAGCTGGCTTTCGATTCAAAGTGTGATTCGAGAGAAAGATCGAATTTTCCTTCTGCGGTCGTAGCCAACACACCCGGCTGCGTTTCTTTTCCAGTCCGGCCTCGGAGCTGCTCAGAGTCCGCAGGCCGAGCGGGGCCATGCGTGAGTAATGGGAGAGCCTGTGTGTCTTCACGTGATCGGGGACGTCTGTGCTTCATCGCCCGATCTTTGCTTTATTTCTTCTGAATCTGACTGGAAAGAGAAAAAAACGGGGGGGGGGGGGGGGGGCGCTCGTCGTCTGCCTCCATCGGCCTCGTGAAGGACGGGACACTAATCTCCAGAGCGCGTACCCGCCCGTCATCGCGCAGCGACGCGACTGAAGTGGAACCGTCTCAGTGTGTCAAATTGCAAATTTTGCGGTGTGCGCGCGCGCGCGGGGGGGGGGGGAAAGCGTATAATTAGTATTTTTTTTGCCCGTCCGCGTGCCTCCGCGTGTCCCTGTGCTCCTGTGTGTCCGTCCCACGGAAAAACCTGGTCTGCGTCTAAGTCTATATGATGTCTGTCAACGTCTGCATCTCTGCGAGAGAGAAGAGACGAACATAAGGAGAGAGGATAATTGATAATTGCGGTATAATAATAATAATGGCATATTTTATTCCCCTGGCTGGTCTGGGCTATTCTAAGTGCTAGAGAAAGCTGGGATCCATTAAGAGAGACATTTTTCCACCAGCCGTGCACGTAGAGACAGGGCTCTCCTCCAGCACTCTTCATCTCTGTCTCGCTCCGAGTCTCGCTGTCTGTCTCTCCTCACCTTCTACTCCAAAAGTCAAAATCATCACTGTTTGCTTCCAAGGTGACTTCTGATTCAGGGGTTTCTGATCTTCCCCCTTAGTTAAGGGGCATTTACTTGAGTCTATATGGAATAAGCAGTGTCGACGTATGCACAGTGAGCACAGTTGGTCAATTCATTGATGGTCACTGGTGGTTACACTGGAAAAAAAGACAGTTTTAGAGATAAGCACATTTTTCCAATCACCTCCAATTGCAGCTGCTTAGATTCTTCTTGGAAAAAGGGGACTCGTTGTCAGGCGATCCGTCCAGCATCGCAGCCTGCTGGAGGCGAGGAGGTCCGCGCACACCGCTCCAGCTCTCTTCCCCTTTACCAGCACGTTGTGTGTTCAAAGTACCGTAGGAGAGAATAAATGTCACGCCGCGCGAGTTTGTCCTCATGATTCACCGGGCTTCATTTTCAGGATCTGTCTCTCCTCGGCAGGAGAACCTGGCAGCTGATGACATCACTCGTTTTCCACGCACGTTCACGTACACGGGAGCTGATTGATGACTCTAGGTACGGCTGCGCCCTACCTGAGACAGAAGTAGTTCACATCCTATTCCCTCTACTTCCTGAGATTGCCCTGAAAAACTCAATCCATTTTCCTGCTCTTTTTTTTTAACTTGGAAAATCCTCCAATGATCCCTCGCAGCCATTGTTCACTCGCTTAAAGCACACACAAGTCATGTCTTCACGTCTTCACGTGGTTGTCATTATACGTCTCAGATAGTTCATGTAATAAGAGTGATTGTCAACTGGAGAGAGTTTATAGACCTTGGGCTTGTGTCCTCGACACGGAGCTCCCCAGCCGTTAATCTGACTCCAAATCACTCAAGCTGCTCTTCATCCACGATTTTAGTCCTACGAAAATCCACTGAGAATAAATTCAGCCAATCCGAAATGAGTTCAGTCTTCACTTTTAACTAAAAAAGCCTTTGAATGATGCAAAAGTTTGGGAGCTTTTCAGGTATTTTGTCTTTTCCCTTTGGAAAACTTGGAAATGGCGTTTGTCCAGTGACATATTTTTGTTACCCGGAGTGGATGCCCTAAGAGAAGGAGAAACGCTTGTCAATCACACTTCATACAGATCCAGCGGAGGAGAAGCCTCTCTGTGTTGAGCCTCGCCAGACCGCAACAAGCGAGACAAATATTGAGGGCTGGCTTCGCCAGGCACCCCGTCTCGTTCCATTGGGTCATCCGTTTCTCCCATTTTCATGCCTCTCAATCACCCCCCCCCCCCACCACCACCACCACCCCCAACCCCAGAGCCGCAGACCTCCCGAGTCAGGCAGAGGGGGGGGTTTCGCCTCTGACGCATTACAGCCAGAATTAGTTTTTAAAAACATTGTCTATAAGATTAAACGAGGCGTGTTGTGTGCCGTGTGGAGACGTGCTGTAAAGACCACGTGCATTCTTGGCCACTCACACACGCACACACACACACACACACACACACACACACACACACACACACACACACACACATTTCCACTTCATGCTGATGTTTGAGGGTCAGAATTTTCCCGGCTTTCTGCATAACCGATTCGGCGATGTAGAGTGCAGCAAATTAAGCTGGAAAATGAACACCATCCATCACCTGAACGCTGGACTCCTTTTTTTTTTTTTTTTTTTTTTTGTCCACGCCGGCTGTTTTTCAGCAGCCTTTTCATTTAAGTGTGTTTGCTTACTGGAGCATTTTTTGATTCTCTCTTGACCGAGTCACAGGGGGAATTTTGAACAAGTCGCTAAATTCAAGCTAAACTCTCACTACAGTGTAAGATTACAGCGGAAAATTACGCTGGAAGGAGATCCTCTGGAGAGCTACTTCTTTACCAAGAGACTGAATGTATTTGTCCTTTAACCCCCCCCCCTTCTAATATGAGCGTGTAAGACTCGTGCCCACTGCAACGAATGAAAGCTAAGGTGCATCGCTTTGATCCGGACTCGGCCACGATAAGAAGATAAGAAAAAAAAAAAAAAGTCTGCTTCCTGTCCGTTTAACTGCCACTTCCCGCCATCTCGCCCTTAATCATTCCCTCCCCCTCAGTCCGTCTGCCTCTCGGTTCCCTGCCTCCTCCTCGTTGGTGTGTGGAGGGTGGAGCAGAAGGATGGAGCAGCTTCACCTAGCAGCCACAAAAGGTCCCGATAAGACGGCCAGACAGGAACTGTCTGCACTAGATTACTGTTTATTGCACCTCATGAATCTGGGAAATAATGTGACCAGGGCAGAAAAGTGAGGCTTTCAAATAATGCGTATTGCTTTTTTTTGTTGATGTATTTCAAATGTAATTTTTGTGTAAGCAGATATCGTCATTATCATGACGTCGTAACTGGAGTAACTTTTCACTTTTAAACAGCCTATGAAGACCACTGATTATACACACTTTACTGGGTTACCTGAGCGGTGTGTATGCTCAGGGGTTAGTTTACACTGTCATGGTGATGGAGACCATAGACTCAACACTTAAGTCTGTGTGTGTGTGTGTGTGTGTGTGTCTGCGGGTGTGTCCTGGGTTCAGGAGGAAGAAATGCTTTAGTCTCGGGTTCTGGGCCTCCTCAAACTGATTTATTCTGACAGAATGTTCTCCATTCTCTTCTCTCTCTCTCAACTTGCCCATCGACCTCAGATACGCTTCACCAAAGAACTTTGGGTCTTTTAAAAAAAAAGAAGCTGTTTTTCCCCCGTTTTGTCGTCATCGATACTGCAGTTCGGAAAAGTGAGCTCTGAAGTGAACCACACGCCAAAATAGCAGCTGTTATTTGTCTTTAATGATAGTTAAAAAATAAAAAAAAGTATAAAATCCCACTTTACACCACCTGGCGAGCAAGGAGCAGTCGGTAGAGGACAAATTCAGAGCTAAAAGACAGTGAATGATTAAGCTTCTCTGTTATCTGTCAGGTCCTGCTGCTTTAAAGATATATGTTTGCATGACTAATGAGCCATGACTCACCCTCTGCCCTCCTCTCTGAAATGCACACCAAACATCTTCCACTAACGGGGGGGTGGGGGGGGGGCCTTCTTCCCGACCTGTGAACGTCTGGAAGCAGCCCGAGGCCTAAACCAGCATCTAGAATAACTTGTCTTCACAAAGACCCGGCATCAAATGCGTTTCGCCCGACACCTCCGCTCTCCAGCAGCTGTCACCGCGCGTCGATAACCGCCGACCCTTCCAAATCACAGACTGTCACGTATCTGCTGGGAGGTGTTGACAGACAGCCAGGTAGGGCGCAGATAGGCCGCGCCGAAGGGTCAGCTGGGGTCAGCGAATCTACGGCCCGGCGGTCGAAACGTGGCCACACACACACACACACACACACACACACACACACACAGTGCAACGTGACGGAAACAAAGATCTCTTTCAAAGTGGTCCCAGCGGGCGGGAAGTCTGTCTTATCTGAGCAAACGTCCGTGAGGGAAGGAGTTGAACAGTTCTGGAAAATGCAGATCACCCAGTTCGTTTCAAATCGATGGATTTTTCTCATTTGGGGGGAAAACCCACTTAGTGAGGACTATTTTCATAGACTAATCTCCAAGGTCACAAGTTTCCTCCAACAGCTCTCCGAGCATCCTGCTCCCATCTGCATTCAGTGCAGCAGCAGCCGTCGACTTGGCAGAGTCAGAGCGGCTGTGTCCCCCAACTGCCCGACTTTATCCCTCCTTTCCACCCTTCCGTCCAGCTTTTCAGGGAGCGCTCACGTTCAAATTCGGACACCCTCAGAGTTCAGTTCAGGTTTCACACAACTCCTCGTTTTTTACCAAGTTTTGGGACGCCGGGAGGTGGATGAACTGCACACGCGAGCCGCAGGTGGATATGAATGCATCATACACGTATGTAGAGTGTTTTGTCCAGTTACTTACACTCACATTATAATCTGGTCGAGGTGGTAAGAAGTCTCTCCATCCGTCTCTCTCTCTCACTTCTTCGTGTCTCCACTTCTCCCTCGCGCCTAATTTTCCTGCCTCGGAGAAATGCTCCACGTTTTTGTTTTTGTTTTCCTTTCCGGCAGTGGTCCGTGCACCCAGTCAGTGTGCGCTGGTGTGGATGTTGTGCAGAGTGTCCCACTTGGCCTTGGGGCGCAAGCTGCTGCGGTCAAATAACTGGGCTCTGCTCCGGGCCAAAACCAGCAGCTCCAGTTAGAGGAAGAATTGGGGGGATAAAAATGAGGTGATTGAGGCCATTGGAAACAACAGGCACCGGGTCCCACGTTGTTTTATCAGTCAGTTCTGTTGTTGTATTTTAACAACGGTTGGTTTCTCGGCTTGAACGATGGAAAACGCCTCGACCCTTCGGCTCTTTCCACGCCACAACCCGTCGCTGAACCAAAACCACTCTTTGTTGGTTGCTTTTCCCTCGGAGGGATTTCACATCCTTGTCCTGTTTGTCCGTCGGGAGTCAGAGGGGAAATGACCACTCGCCACCTCTTCTTTCAGCCCAGGCCCGAAAAAAAAACAGAAATGACTTTTTCGCTCATTTTGGAACGAGCTGGGCGCAGGCGGGATGGAAAGGCCGACCTTCACACTGTAAAACGCAGATGTCAGTGAATCCCCTCGACGGACACAAATGTAATTTCAGACTTTCCCGAAAAGAAGCGTAGGCCTCCGTCACCGTGTCACCGCTGCACTTAATTGATCCCCTGAGAGGAGGTTTTTGACTTTACTCTCACTGCAGAGAGGGGGAGTCTAAATCCTGCCATAAAAACCCTCCAGTCTCCAGGAGCGTCTGCGAGCTCCAGTCCCTGGATCAAACCCCCATGTGGATAACCTTTCAAATGGAATCAATGCAAGAATTTTCTTCACGTCCAGTTTTCATAAAAGCTGCAGCAGCACTTTCTACCGACCCGACCCGACACTTTTCATTTCATTTCAGTGATGGAAACGCATCAGTTCATGCAACGTTAAAAAACAACACGTGCACATGAACACACACCTTCCTACACACATCATGCTCACTCTCTTGACTTAACACTCCTGTTCTTTCCGCTGAGCGTGCATTCACGCATAAACACACACACACACACACAGCTTTCTGCCTACTTAAAATACTGCTCAGCGATTGATAGGTGCTGCTGACACCAGCCTTATGAAGCTCTGTGTGTGTGTGTGTGAGAGAGAGAGAATGCGATAAATGAATGGTGTGTGGGGGGTGTTGAGATGGACAGAGGGGAAACGTGTGATTCAGAAAGGTGTGGCAACGGGGGGGGGGCTTTGTAACACAATACGCTGTGTGCAGGGCCAAAGGTCAGGGAGGCGTCAGCAAGGACAGGATTGACTGAATTGAAATCATCATCGAAAAAAAGCTCTCATAACATCAGCGGGCCTCCATTACCCTCTGAATGAGGAACAAGGATTCGCTAAAAACACACACACACCAGTGCGTTGGATGAGTTTGCGATTTGCGATTAGCGGAAGCAAATCGCACCAAATCGTTAAGCGGGAGGATTTACTTTGGCATCTTCAGCTCAGGATTTACCAAAAGCGTCACAGACTGGCACCTGAAGAAACCCAAAGTATTCCAGAGAGCCGGTGGTGGCGGACGAAATGACATGTTTTTATGGGCTTAGGCGGGTAGCTCTATTAGTTAACCGCTGGCTATGATGAGCTTAGCGTTAGAAAGTGCCAGATTCCATCGCGTTGTTTTCTTTGGTGAGTGAGTGTGCGCGTGTTTTTGTGCGTCTCCTGTTCGCTTAAATGACTAGAAGCAGCACGCAAATATGCCAACATCTTGTCGTCTCTGTTTGTGTGAGGAGATTTGAGTCTCTGGATCTCTTGGTTGTGTTTCCAGCCTCAGTAAGAAACCTTGTTCCAGGTTGTAAACTAAATATAGAGACAAAATATGCACTCTGCTTTAATTGGCTCGTGTTTGGAATGCTTCGTGTTGGAAAGAACGCAACGACCTGATAGGAATCTTCAGGCTGAGCGGGACACTAAAGCACTAAAAACAATATCTAGTTTCGATTCAACGGAATACTTCATTGGTATTCTAGTCCTCTCGGAGAACAAGTACATGCAACGTGGTCCTCATTGATCCTGATTTATACAGACAGTTTGGAGTTTATTTATTTTTTTTAAAATCCGTCCAATCCCAAACTGTTGAACTGATGTCCTGTTGAAATGACCTTGAGCAAGCGAGGTCTGATTCATCTTCCCAACGACGGCCCAAGTCAACGAATTGAAACCTCGGCATTAACATATATACATGACAAACACCCAGGTTCCCCCCCCCCCCCCGTCTCCCACTCCCAGCTGCTGCCAGGACAAACGCAGCTACAGCAACGGCCGTCCACACACTGCAACAAAGGAAAAGGCTGCGTCCGTCTCCGCGGCCACGGCGTGGTTGTCATAGGTACCAACCCGCCGGGCTGGAGTCGCACTTTGCTTCTAAATCAGAGCTGGGGCCTCGGAGATGCCGCTGCGGTGGCTCGGTGCTCCGGTAGTGGAGGTAGTGATGTCATAGATGTCAGAGGTATTACATAACTCACTGTGAAAGCCTAATTCTGTTGGAAACCCATTTTCTTTCTCATCTTTTTTTTGGTGTAAATTTCCGATTGTTTTTCCACCGCAGCCGAGATACAGCTTAGTGGCAGCAACATTTCCAGCTGTGTAAAACATCAATGTTACGTCTCGGGTTTCTGTATCGATGCCGACCAGTCGTATGGGGATCAATCTTTTCAGAAGAGGGGCTGACTTTCTCCACTTAAAGCAGCGCTTTATAGCCTGAGGTTAAAAAAAAACTATTTTGCTGCTGCAGCTCAAAGCCCTCCCAGATAACACGCACCACATCATTACATCATTACTCAATAACTGCTTCATCTAATACTGATTAGGGAACATCTGGGGCTGGATATTAACCAAAAAAAAAGACATCTCTCTCTCCTCATCGTCGTCCCAGTTGTGGAGTTTGACGAGCGGTGCTGTGACAGGAAGCGCTGCACCTCTTGAGTGAGTCAGCCCGGCCCCCCCCCCGTCAGTGAGCACTTTGAACTCTTTAGGTGGCGGTGAGGAAGTCGGCGGTTGCCGCGATGGGAGCCTTTTCCGGTAATGGCTCTTCTGTTCTAGGAATAGTTTTCCATCCCCTTAAAATTTGCCAGCTATAGCCCAGTCAGGTTAACAATTATGTGAGAAACGTCTTGCGTAGTTTTAAGAACCCCCGCTTTTAAGCGCAACGATGTATTATCCTTTTTTTTTTTTAAATATTGTGTTTCTCTCCGTGTCTTCTCCTCCCAAAGTACAGATACAGAGGTTCTCTGGGGTGGGAACTGGAGGAGAAGTCCAATCCCAGGGTGTTGTGATATGTTAAAGTGCGTGCTCCTCGGCCTACATGCCCACACATCCCACGCCTTTCAGAGACGTGCTTTCACTCAGCACAACTTATGATGGCTTCTCCTTGTCATGCGGTTGTGAGAATAAACTGTTAAAAAAAAAAGCTGGCAAAGCTATCGACACAAAGAACATTTTTCCCAGCATTACCTCTGCGGGTGACGCTTTCTTGGCAGCCAATCCAAAATATCCAAAAATCGTGGGAGAGTTTCTCAAACTCTTGAGTTGGCAGGTAGCGATAAAAAATATAAAAAATAAGATGTGTTGAACCGTTTGCCGTGTCCGAGGCAAATTTCAAGTTATGTACAACTTGATTTACCAGCAAATCAATCAAATCATGTGGTGTGGAGAGAGAGAGGACCCAAAAGCGGGATGCAGGAAAAATAATGCTTTTAATAGGAAGGTGCAAACTTAGAGGACGCCGCGAAGGCAGGCACAAAAACAGCAACTGAGGTCTTCAGAGAAAAAGGGGAACAGAAGATCTCCCGGTGAAACGGGGCATTAGAGGTCGAGGGCTGGGGAGAGGAGCGCTCTGCCCGTCGTTCCCGACAAAGCCGGCTGGCCGTAGTTCAGCTGGGACTCCTCCTGTTCGGCGGGACCGGACGCTGGATCTAGACAATGAACACAAGACACGGTAGGACAAAACTCGGCGTAAAGACTGAGGAGTGTGTCTCCTGTGTGGGTGGCAAAATAATCTGACAGGGAACAAAGGGAAAGGGGAGCTAGAAATAGCAGGAATAATTAACGTCATGGGGAACAGGTGTGTAACAATTGGTGTGAGAGGAGGGGGATGGAAAATGGGACTCAGCTGGTGAGTTGTGGACACGATGTATGAATAACTAAAGACCAGTAGGGGGGGGAAAGGGACAGGAGGAGCCCAAAACCATGACAGTGCCCCCATCTCAAGGAGCGCCGCTTGGCGCTCCCAAGGGGGGAACCTGGCGGGTGCGGAGGAAATCATCAACCAGAGAGCGGTCCAGGATGTCCCGTGAGGGGACCCAACTCCTCGCCTCAGGACCAAAGCCCTCCCAGTCAACTAAAAACTGGTGACCACGACCCCGCCGGCGCATATCCAGGAGTTTACGCACGGTGTAAATAGACTCATCCTCAGCGCGCACCGGAGGGGGCGGGGGCGCGCGGGGGGCGCGGGGGGGAGTGCGTACGACCGGTTTGATGCACGAGACATGGAAGACAGGGTGGACGCGACGAAGACCGGGGGGAAGTTTGAGCTTGACCACGACAGGATTAATGACCTTGGAAATCCGATAAGGTCCGATAAAGCGGCGGGCCAATTTGCGAGACGTGGTTTGGAGGGGTAAGTTACGAGTGGAAAGCCACACTTTCTGACCGCAAAGATACCTAGGGCTCTTAACCCGACGTCTGTCGGCATACTTGCGAGTGCGGGTCTTGGCACGGCAGAGCGCGGACCTAACTCTCCTCCAGGTGCGCTTACAACGGCGAATGAAAGCGTTTACCGACGGGACATTAGAGTCAGCCTCCTGTGAGGCAAACAAGGGAGGCTGGTAACCCAGGCAGCCGTAGAACGGGGACAGGCCGGTGGCAGACGTCGGCAACGAATTATGGGCATATTCTGCCCATGGCAGCTGATCTGCCCAAGAGGAAGGGTTACTAAATGCCAGACTACGCAGAAGACGACCCACGATCTGATTAGTGCGTTCGGCCTGACCATTGGTCTGGGGGTGGAACCCAGAGGACAGGCTGACGGCTGCACCCATAAGACGGCAGAATTCCTTCCAGAATAGGGACACGAATTGAGGGCCCCGGTCCGAGACGACGTCAGTGGGGAGACCGTGTAGCTTGAAGACATGCGTAGCAAGGACTTGGGCCATCTCCTTGGCTGAGGGGAGTTTAGCGAGGGGGATGAAATGCGCAGCCTTAGAAAATCGATCCACGACCGTGAGAATAACTGTGTTGCCAGCTGACGGGGGTAGACCAGTAATAAAATCAAGGGCAATGTGAGACCACGGACGGGACGGTGTGGGTAACGGTCTTAGAAATCCCGCTGGCGGGGCGCTGCTAGACTTAGTCTGCGCGCAAATGGTGCAGGCGGCGACGAAACGTCGTACATCACGGTCGAGAGTGGGCCACCAGAAGCGCTGGCGAATTGTGAACAGTGTTCCCCTGACGCCAGGATGGGCAGTCAGTTTAGAGGTATGAGCCCACCGGAGAACAGCTGACCGAACCACTACGGGAACGAAAAGGAGGTTCCTAGGTACCTTACGCGGAGCGACAGAGTGAGACAAGGCGCGTTTAACAATTCTTTCTATTCCCCAGACAACAGACCCGATAACTCGTGAGGGGGGGATGACCTCCTTAGGCGCGGAGGAGGTGTCTGGGGAATCGAAGAGGCGTGAGAGTGCGTCGGGCTTCACGTTCTTAGAGCCCGGACGAAACGAAATGGAGAAGTCGAAACGGGTAAAGAATAAGGACCAACGAGCCTGTCGAGCATTAAGTCTCTTCGCAGATCGGATGTACTCTAGGTTGCGGTGATCCGTCCAAACGACAAACGGCACGGTAGAGCCCTCCAGCCACTGACGCCACTCCTCCAGAGCCATGCGAATGGCCAACAACTCGCGGTTACCAACGTCGTAGTTGCGCTCTGCGGGCGAAAGGCGGTGAGAAAAAAAAGCGCACGGATGCACCTTATTATCAGAAGAGGAGCGTTGGGAAAGGACGGCCCCAACACCCACCTCCGACGCGTCGACCTCGACAATAAACTGCTTGGAGCTGTCAGGGGTGACGAGAATAGGCGCCGTGGTGAAAAGGGATTTGAGACGATCAAACGCTCTCTGCGCGGATTCTGTCCACTTGAAACCTGACCTTACTGATGTTAAAGCGGTAAGGGGCGCTGCGACTTGACTGAAGTTGCGTATAAAACGTCGATAAAAATTAGCAAAGCCCAGGAAACGCTGGAGCGCGACACGGGAGTCAGGGGTGGGCCACTCCGTAACCGCCTTTACCTTAGAGACGTCCATACTCACCCCCTCGGCTGAGATAACGGAACCGAGGAAGGAGACGGAAGACGCGTGAAAGGTGCATTTCTCTGCCTTAACGAATAGGCGGTTCTCGAGGAGGCGTTGCAGAACACGGCGCACCTGTTGTACGTGGACCTGGAGGGACGGGGAGAAGATTAATATATCGTCCAGATAAACAAAGACGAAGATATTCAGCATGTCTCTTAGAACGTCGTTAATTAAGGCCTGGAAGACGGCCGGAGCGTTGACGAGGCCGAACGGGAGTACCCGATACTCAAAGTGCCCTAACGGTGTATTAAACGCGGTCTTCCATTCATCTCCCTCCTTAATGCGGATGAGATGGTACGCGTTACGAAGGTCCAGCTTGGTAAAAACCTTGGCTCCCTGTAACAAGTCAAATGCAGACGACATGAGCGGCAAGGGATAGCGATTCTTAATGGTTATGTCGTTAAGCCCCCGGTAGTCGATACACGGACGCAGAGTGCCGTCCTTCTTCTTAACGAAGAAAAAACCGGCACCAGCAGGTGAGGCGGAAGGCACGATAGTTCCGGCGCTAAGGGATTCTGACAGATACTTCTCTAGTGCTTCGCGTTCTGGGGCGGACAGGGCGAACAATCTACCGCGCGGGGGCGTGGTCCCGGGACGCAGGTCGATAGCGCCATCATATGGACGATGGGGAGGGAGAGAAGTAGCCCGTGAACGGCTGAAGACCGCTCTCAGGTCATGATACTCCTCCGGTACCCCGGCCAAGTCACCCGGCTCCTCCTGTAACACAGCGACAGGAGAGACGGGGGGGTTAGCAGACAACAAACATTCGACATGACAAGACAGGTTCCAAGAGAGGATGGAACCAGTGGACCAGTTAATATGAGGGTTATGTTTGGCTAACCAGGGGTGCCCCAGCACTAACGGGGCAAAGGGGGAGCGAAACACTAAAAAGGAAAGAGTCTCATGGTGATTGCCGGAAACAGTGAGCGATAAGGGAGTGGACTGGAGGTGGACCCTAGGTAGGGAGCTACCATCTAGGGCAAAAAGGGGGGTGACCCCCCCGCGTTCCTTCAACGGGATACCTTGCTTTCGGGCCCATGTCTCATCGAGAAAATTCCCTTCTGCCCCAGAGTCTATTAAGGCGCTACATGAGACCGATGACCCCGCCCACCGCAGGGCTACTGGAATCAGGGTGCACGATTTTGACGGAGAGATGGAAGTAGCGCTCGCCAGTAATCCCTCCTCTACTGTCGAGCGCTGGCTTTTACTGGACAGGTTGACACGAAGTGGGTGGCCGCGCCACAGTACATGCAGAGACGGTTTGTGATGCGACGCTCCTTCTTGACGGAGGGTGGACAGGATGCGAGAAGCCTCTTCGCCATGAGCCGATCGATCGAACACCCGTATCATCTCCTCCTTAAACAAGTCAAATTGGGTGATGTAGTCAACCCCAGCCTCCCATGCAGCGGTGCCCCACTCACGAGCGCGTCCGGTTAGGAGCGAGATGACGTAGGCGACTCGCGCTCGCTCTCTAGCGTAGGTGACAGGCTGAAGTGAGAACACCAGTTCACACTGAGTGAGGAAGGCTCGACACTGTGTGGGCTCACCGGAGTAACAGGGGGGATTTTTGACCCTGGGCTCTGGGGGTTCCAAGTCCCTGGAAGCAGCAGGAGAGGCTCTCCTGAGGTGGTGGACCTGGGCGGACAAGTCCGAAAGTTGGGCGGCCAGGGAATCCACCGCATGGCGAGCAGCGGCTAGCTCCGAGTCGTGTCTCCCGAGCATGGCTCCTTGCGCTTCGACAGCTGCACGAATCGGGTATTCATCCGCTGGGTCCATTGTTGGTCAGATTATTCTGTGGTGGGTGAAACGGGGCATTAGAGGTCGAGGGCTGGGGAGAGGAGCGCTCTGCCCGTCGTTCCCGACAAAGCCGGCTGGCCGTAGTTCAGCTGGGACTCCTCCTGTTCGGCGGGACCGGACGCTGGATCTAGACAATGAACACAAGACACGGTAGGACAAAACTCGGCGTAAAGACTGAGGAGTGTGTCTCCTGTGTGGGTGGCAAAATAATCTGACAGGGAACAAAGGGAAAGGGGAGCTAGAAATAGCAGGAATAATTAACGTCATGGGGAACAGGTGTGTAACAATTGGTGTGAGAGGAGGGGGATGGAAAATGGGACTCAGCTGGTGAGTTGTGGACACGATGTATGAATAACTAAAGACCAGTAGGGGGGGGAAAGGGACAGGAGGAGCCCAAAACCATGACAAATCACTTTGTACTTGAATGAATTGTCCCCCCCCTCGTGGAAACCAATCGCCTTCACTGTCAAAAAAAAAGTCAGTAAAAAGTCCGTAGATTGTGAAGCCGCTCTCTGGATCACGACAGACACCACGGTGTTTGTTGGCGTGTCGTCCCGACAGGAAACGCATTGATCTCTGAAAGTGACCCAGTTTATCTCAAAGATCCAAACGCGTCCCCGGAGGAACACCAACTGTGGAGTCTGGTGTGCGTTTGTGCGTGTTGTTCTCTTGAGCTCCTGCCGAGTTGTTGTTGTTATTTTTACCACCCAAGCCAAGAGCAGATAGCCTGTCAAAACAAGCGCTCTCGCTTCCGACCGACGGGGAGACAGCTTTTCCCAACGGATGCAGTCGGGTTGGGCTTTTTATTTTTTTTTAATCCGCTTTGGAATGCCTGCTAACAATTATAATTGTTATTTTTTTGGAAGGTGAATCTCCTGATACAAATTATATTACTCAGGCTTGTGTTTCAAGTTACTGTGTTTTAAAAAAAAAAAGTGAAAATACACACAAATCCATGTTATTCACAGTAATTCACTCAATACGATGTCATTGATCCGTTTGGTCACCGGAAGGGCTGATGGGAGGCCAGCAGTGGGGTGGAGAAGGAGGGGGTGGGGGGGGGGGGGTCCTCATTTGCCATTCAGCATAGCTGCCACGCATATAGAAGCCTTTGATTAACAGCCGGGGTACGTTGGCACCATCGTTAGCCCCTCAAGGTGTGGAAAGGTTTCCCGGGCCTCTTCTGCCAAATGCAACAAGGTGCCTGCTTTTGATGTTCTGATCAGACGAGCATCTGTTTGGAGACTGAAACTCTGTCCTAATGGGGATCCAGGTTTTATTTTTATTTTTTTATTTATTCGTGTTTTTCTTCTGTTGGTGGCCCATCAGTTGATCTGGTTGCTTGATCACTTTTACGTCTTGGTCAAAGTTGGTAAAATTTCCAGAGCATTAAATATATACGTAATGAAGTACTATCGCTTCACTTGTCACCATTCCGACAAGGTCAGGTGGTTGTTTATTGACATAGATACAAATATGTATCGGAATAGTTGTACTTTGTACTTAATGTGAACCTTTTGTCCGCCACCTGCTTCATAAAAGGAGCGCTCATCTCCCTCTTTCTCTCCCCCCCTCCCCCTCCCCCTCCTGTTGGTCCCTGCGCTATCGCCGCTGCTTTGACAGATACCAACGGCTCCGAGCAGGACACACTTAAACTGTCCCACTGCTGCCGGCTGTTATCTCTCCCTTTGGCATTGAAGCGCCTGCCAAGTGCGTAATAGAAACAACCGGGCCGAGGTGTCCTCCGATGCACGTACAGATGTGAGATGACTCTGGCCTGCAGAAGCCAAGCAGACGCTCTACGAACACATTTGACCTCAAGTCTTAACAACGGATTAGGATAGTGTGCCAATCAACAGTCTTTCAAGTTGAGTTTTTACTGCCGGGGCGAGTTGTTTTTAGAGGTGACATAGAACATAGTTAATTGTTTTATATCTTTTGTCTTTTGGTCGAAGGAAAGGCCGTTATTTCTACAGCATGTTGGCTTTGGTCTCAGACACATCTGTTCACTTTTCAAGCTGTAATTCCCCTTTTTCCTTAATCCCTTTATCCCTCTTTTATTACAGAATGACTCTATTCATTTCCAGGCTACAATGATTAGAGTGACGGTGTTTTCAGGAGCCAAAACAGGTGCAAATTCAGATGACGTTTTAAATGACTCCATCAGTCAAAGGCTTCTCGTCTTCTGCCACGTCTCCGTCACTCTGTGCTGAGCATCTCGGCCCCCGAGGAGCACGGAGCGGGACAGCGGGGCACGTCCTCGGCTCCTGTGGTCCCCTCGATCTTAATACTTTCACCTCAAGTATACAGGGGGCGAATCGCAGGGTGTCATTAGCGGGTGTGCGTGCGTATGCACCCCCCCCCCCCCCCCCGCCAGGCCGCCGCCCGAAAGCACTCTGAGCGGACGCCTAGTAAAAAGACCTGCAAACATCCCCCAAAGCGCTGCAGTGTGAACACGCAGAGGATTTGGATTTAATCACTGCTGCATGAAAATATAACGCTGCGCTCTCACCTGACAGGCTCCTGCTTCTCTGTTCCTCAATGCTCCTCTATTCTCTCCCTCTCTCTCTCTCTCTCTCTCTCTCTCCCTCCATCCTCCTTCGCTCTGTAATCATGCCGCTTCTGCTGGAGGCGCTTGAAGTCTTCGGGCCAATTAGACAATAAAGACCGGAGCTTTCTCTCCTGCTCCGGGTCACACCCTGGCGTGCCTCCTCCTCTCACTTCACCTCTCGTATCGCACAGTCTTGTGCAGGCTAGTTATTACGTCCCGTTTGGGCCCACAGCACAGAGAAGTCATCCTCCTCTCGCAAACACACGTCCTTTGTTCCCCTTTATTGTACACTC
Source organism: Pungitius pungitius (assembly GCF_949316345.1). Lineage (NCBI taxonomy): Eukaryota > Metazoa > Chordata > Actinopteri > Perciformes > Gasterosteidae > Pungitius > Pungitius pungitius. The sequence goes on along the minus strand of NC_084900.1, from coordinate 4,064,158 downwards.
GTGACTTTTTTTTTAATAGCATTTACTAAGTAAGCAAACATCTGTCCTTCTGACTTCATCTTGGCTCTCTCCTTCTTTATTCTCTCTCAACCGGTCCTCCAAACATCTAGACCCCGAGCTGATGGTCCCTTTGCTTTGTTTTTTACTCTCGAGAAAATAAAGACATGTCTCTGACTTGAATGTCCTTCCTAATTGCATGTGGTGGATCGCGAGCGGTGGCTAAAGTTAGTTTGGGAACTGCAGCCGGTGTTTGGGGCGGACGCAGCGTTTCCCAGTGTTCTCGGGTGGTTTCAGGCCACTGGCAAGCAGCTGTGTATTTCTTAGGAGAAATAATTACAATTGTCGAGCTTTCTCCTCCTCCTCCGCCCCTCCTCCCCCATCGTGCCCCCGCCGCCTGTCACGCTGATGTCGGTGGTTTGAGGAGCCCTAGAAACGAGGGCTGTTTTTAGTGGTCGCGTGTGACGCGTTTTGTTATCCGGCGCAATCATGTCACCAAGGCCGGAGCTACGTCGGCTGCGGATGAAGAGCCACAGGATGTGTGTGTGTGTGTGTGTTTGAATGGTCAGGAACATCATGACTGCACCGACGAGGAGGCAATTTTATCTTGCTCGTCAACCCTCGGTTGCAGCGTTGCTCGAATCCACTTGGGTTTACATTCACAAATCCTTCTGCCTGACCTGTTGGTGTTTCCTTGTCCAACAGCAAATACTCCGTCACTCCCGCGCCAACGCCACCAAGGCCATTTTCCTGATCACCGACGGCTACTCCAATGGCGGGGACCCTCGGCCGGTGGCGGCCGCTCTGCGGGAGCGCAGCGTGGAGATCTTCACCTTGGGCATCTGGCAGGGTAACATCAAGGAGCTCCACGACATGGCCTCGCAACCCAAGGACCAGCACTGCTACCTGGTGCACAACTTTGCCGAGTTTGAGGCCCTGGCTCGTCACGCTCTTCACGAAGGTACCAAGCGCAAGACGAGGTTTTTCCCAGGAGGATTTGTGCTACGGCTTCTTCTCTAATTTTTTTTTTTGTTTAGGGCTTTTCCTGAGGTGTTTCCTCAATTCAACGAAAACCTTTGTGATCTGACTTCCCAGCCGAAGATAATATATCAGATCTCACCTACTTTAGCTGCACAAGGAGTTCATTCAAACCCTGCGTTTTGGTAAATGGACGCCGAGGCCCCCCGTGACTACTCTTCATCTCTTTGAAGCCTCAGCGCTCCCATCGCGTCCACTTGACCGTAGCAATATATCTCTAGTGAAGGTTTTGCCCCTAGAATTCGGTGTCTACTTAAAACGATGCTGATAATACTTCATGTGGGATGTGACAGCGAAGATTTCCCATGGCATCTTCTGTTATGTACTGCCAACTGCCATTAGGCTTTGGACCAAGTGAGTCCCTTTTTCCCACACTAAAAGTGGACTTCTCACAATTTGGTGAAAAGAGGGATTTGGTCATAGATTTTAAACTTAAAAATATCCTCGTGAATATGACAGCCGAGTACAGCCCTGGGTGCTTAGAGAGCTATAAACCCTACACGTGCACTAGCGGACGTGCGCTCGCACAAAGAGCCTTTGAAATCAGTAGGTGCAATGGTAGAGATCAGCGAGGAGAGGACATCGAGTCTCCGTCCGTCTGTCCCGAGGTCTTGCGGCCTCACAGCAGAGACGGGGGCCACATGTTGAGCCGCGCTCACTGGTCACCCATCAAACCCCAGAATCCCTCTTGTTCTGTGGCGCTGTGCCTTCCTGCCTTTCTCAATGAGAAAAAACAACAATTTGACTTCCAAAAATGAAATTTAAGTTTCCTTTTGGCCCGGCAGGAGTCTCAACTGCTAGGTACAGCTCCAATCAAATTATTTCAGAAAATGATTTATGCTGTTTAAATTGCTAAAATGGATACGGCGTGGCTCGCAGATACATTTTTAATACATTTCTGTGGTGAAGGTTTTCATATTTCCTGAGCAAAGGTCTGTGGAAAGGCCCCTGCGTGTAGCCAGTCTCCAACGGCATACCACGCAGAACCCACTAATGCTTTTAATACTGCCGTTAGCTCAGTGCGTCTGATCGCCAGGTGGTGAAATCCGACCCTCCGTGTTTGTTTCCCACCCTCAGACCTCCCCACGGGCAGCTACATCCAGGAAGACCGGTCGCGCTGCTCCTCGCTGTGCGAAGCAGGCGGCGACTGCTGCGACCCGATGGCCAGCTGCAAGTGCGGCACGCACACCGGGCAGTACGACTGCGTCTGTGAGAAGGGACACTACGGCAAGGGGCTGCAGCACGAGTGCACAGGTAGGACACGCCCCTTGCCTTCTCTATGCAGACAAAGTTTGGCACCTGCAAAGCTACAACTCAATAAGTGGAAAACCGACCCAATAGAAATCGGTGGCGTGGCTGCTGTTCTTTTGTGTCCTTTCACTTGCCGGCACCTGCGACAGGTACAAGGTACCTGGAGCTCCTCTTAGTTTCTCCTTCCCTTGACCTCGTCTCCTTTACCTGTCAGCCTCTCCTCCAAATGGACTGGAGCTCACCGTGGGCGGGGGTTAAACAAAGCAGCCTGTCCACTTAACGCAGTGCAAGCTGTCCACCGATCGCTATCAACAAACCCAGCAATGTGCAACAGGGGTGGAGGACGGAGGCTGTGAGGTCTGTGTACGTCTGTGTGTGTGTGTGTGTGTGTGTGTGTGTACTCTCTCTCCACCATCAGTTACCTCCTTTAAATCAAATCCCCAACATCTGTTTCTTTCTTTTGGACATGCACCGAAAATGCTGTTGTGGTCTTAAGACTTTTTTTTGTCTGTGGCTCTTGTTGCTTTTCCGCCCACTCGTGTTTTGTGCGTATCTATTTGAGGATAAAAGACAATCTGCTTCATCGGTTGCCAGAGGACTCTGGCTTTTACCCTGTTGTTCCTTACTACTGGTTATTTATAATGTTGGGTCTCTTGGACTTATTATTTTGTGGTTACACAGAAACGTCATAGCAGATAAGATCTGTAGAGAGAGTTGTGTGTTTGTGTTTGTATAACGATGAAGAGATAATCTCGAGTGCAATGCAGGCATGTTCATGCGTACAGACCTATGGAATTATTCCCTGGCCCAATTATAAAGTTACAAAAACGGTTAATTCAAGACGAAATTGATATTTGTTTGTCATGAAAGACTTTAATGTTGAGAGAAAATATGTTGGAGGGCTTAAACACAAATATTTACCTACATGTATTTCCTTCTTATTCTTTTCCTAAACTCCATGATGTATTATTTCTTTACATTTCTAGTTTTCTGTGGGTTGCAATGACTACCACAGTTAGAAATAGTAGAAAGTGGTGAGGCTCCTTTTTATTAGAGCAAACCCTCCAATTCTTTTGAAAAAGTCCCAAAGCAGAATTGAGATCAACTTTTTTTAATACATTTATCGCGTTTTGCTCAAAGACTAAAAATCAATCCAACAGAAGACAGTCAAACCTGTTCATTTGATCACTGGATTCAGAGAGAGAGACGTAGCAGACGTGTGAGTCGTTTTGAACCGCTCACCTTTCGCCAATAGGAGGGAGCAAGGGCCAAGGACTAGAATCAGGAGAGCCACTCTCATAGTAGGAAACAATGGGCCGTGACCCGGCTTGCATTTGTCCTCAAGGTTTTCCTTTCCACATGTTTTCTCTCCGGTTAGATAACAGGAAAAGAAGGAGGAAAGAAGCCCCTTTTAAGTCTGAATAATTCCCATCAGAGTTTAAAATTAGCGGTCAGAAATGAAAGTGGCAAGGGGAGGAGGATTTGTCAATGTGAGAGCCCGAAGAAAAAAAAAAAAAAAAAAAAAGGGCATCAGGGTCATCGTGCCGAAATGCACGCCTCCTTAATTCCCATCAGATGTTGTCGGGACTGGAGCCCCACACTGCTTATTAATCTGTTTTAACGGTTTAATTAATAGCAGGGAGCAGACTGCAGAGGAAGGAGCGAGGAAGGAAGGACTCAGCGAGGCGCTGCAACCGCAGCCGAGGGCCGCTTCCTCTGTCTGCCTCCTCTCGCTCACGCAGCAATGCCTCATGGGAAATGAGTCGGCTGTTTTTTTTGTTGTTGTTTTTTCTCGCAGTGGACGCCCGAATGCCTGCACACCGGCGACACGGGCCCACGGTGCACCCCTCCAGAGGAACATCTGTCGAGCCGGAAAGCGCTGGTCAACTAAGTCCCCCCCCCCGTCAGGCTTGTTCGGCTCAGTTTTGGGGTTTTCGTTAAGTGGTGCGAAATGGCCCAAAGTAGCCTTTTGAACAGTGCATTCACTGATGGTTTTTCCTCCCCTAATAACTCACAAGGCTCTTTTGAAGTAGCTGTGGCTCCAAAACCAATTAGATTTGTGGCGAGGGCAGTACGTAACCAAGAAACTAGCGAGTACACTCAACAGGCTCCCTGCTGTTTTCACAGAAAAATCCAGCCTCTCGCTCTTAATATTGTGTTGCTTTAACCTCAACGGGCTTGGCCGAAGGGAGGTGTTTGGTGAATTATTGGCGCGCCGGCTGCGCTCCGCTTGCCACGGCGAGGCGTCCCTCGGGCTGGAGCGGGCCCGTCGGCTGGTCTTCGGGTGGTCTCGTTGGTCCGCGGAGGCACTCGGTGCCCCTCGGGACTTTTTGTTGTCTCCCGGTCCAACAGGCGCATCTGAGACCAATACCAGAGAACCTTTCCGGCTCGGGCTGTTGTCGTTGGCCCGGAAGGGCTCCGGGTTGGAAACGCTATCCAAATCCCCGCAGCGCACAGCGGTCTTGTTTATGAATCTGTCGACGGCCAAGTGCAACAGCCTCTTCCCCAAAACGCCGCTGGAATTCCAGGCTGATGGAAGCGGACGATGAACCCGCTTCCTGCGACGATCGGTTCACTCGGTTCTGTTTGCAACTCCAACCCCCAGCTCACAATATCTGCATCACTGAGGATCAGCGCAGGAATGGGGAAGTGTTTGTGGGGGGGGGGGGGGGGGGGGGGCATGGTGTGGCTTATCAGCCTCTTCTGTAGCCCAAGAAAACAGACAGGAAGTCTGCACTGTGTTAGCCTGGTGTCAGGCTTTGTTTTGTGCCTCAGAACGCCTCTGCTGGGGGGGGGGGAGGTATCTGCTTTCTTTTCCATCGTTGCCGATCATTCGCTTTCAGCTTGACAGCCGAATGATCGGCAGAGGTCTCCAAAAATAAATGAAAACGGGTATAAATACTGAAAAAACACAGCGCTGGTGCGACACGTGGTTGGGCGATGAGCTTCAAGTTGACCCCTGGACACGTCACACATCCGCCTCTCTGTTTCCAGTAGGCAGCCCGTCCGCTTTTACTGTAAATATTTGCGATCTCGATGTGAACGGCCGAGAGATCCCGGGAGGGGGAAGCCTCGGAGGAATAAAAATGACAGCAAACAGAGGTGGAGTTTGTTAAACGTTAAAAGGCCCGATGAAAAGTGTTGAAATGGCCTCATCTCCGGCGTAAACGCTCTGCAGCTCCGTCTCCTTTCTGCGCTGTCACGGACTCCGCGAGGGTCCACACATGCGCACGGGGCCGACGTGCCTTGCGTGCGCACACCTCTGACCCATTAAAATATCTGCCCGCATTCAAGGATCTGACACGGTCCAGATGTCTGGCAGCAAGGCAGAGCCGGGCGGGGCGTGTTTATATCACCTGAGAGAGTGCAGACGCTACAGTAGACATAATAGATTACAGCATCGGGCCTTTAAATCGTTGGACATTAACGCAGACCAAAACATGCGGTGAAAGGAAAGCTAGATGTTCCTTTTTTTAAAGACTGCCGTCACTTCGTAAACACAGCAGAACGCTTAACTCCTGCATGATAAAAGCGTGTTTCCATTGTTGCTGTTCTAGAATGTTATTTAAACAAAAGCATATTCATAGAAGGGACTACATGAAAGTGCTAAGTAACAGACCAACAGGCTGAAGTCTGTTTTTCGATACAATCAATGTAACTATTGTTTTTC